>NW_024061312.1:0-22500 GCF_016432855.1 Salvelinus namaycush | reverse complement strand
AGATAAGATGGTGCCCATCTTTCCTATTGAATTAGTACTAGATAAGATGGTGCCCATCTTTCCTATTGAATTAGTACTAGATAAGATGGTGCCAATCTTTCCTATTGAATTAGTACTAGATAAGATGGTGCCCATCTGTCCTATTGAATTAGTACTAGATAAGATGGTGCCCATCTGTCCTATTGAATTGAGATCAAGTCCAGCTTATTTCACTATCCTTATACAGTGGATCTACACAACAGATGTACATTAATTGTGTTAGGTGTTAATTAAAACACCTACCACAAAAGCATGCCAGCAGAGACCCATAGACTTCCAGTCATTGCGCTAACGCTAGTTAGCATTGGCTCGCAAAACTACCTCTAACTTCCTTCATACTGGACACAGAGACATACAAATGGTATCCACAAATTCATCTGTCTCTGGGGAAGTAGATACATGCATCCCTTTAAGAATGTTGTGATCATCTGTCCAACAGGAAGTATCCCTTTAAAGAATGACAGCCAGCAGGGAGAGGACGGGCATCTTTACCGAGTATCCATCCTTGAGCCATCGGATGTATGGGACAGGCTTCCCGTTAGCGACACAGGACATGGTGTGTTCTGACCCTACGTCCTTCTGGGTGTTGTTGATGGTCACAGCCCACTCAGGAGCAGCTGTCAATCAAAACATCATTTCAAATGTTGAAACACATACACACTACAATGAAACCATGTATATGTTTTGGTTTACAGTAAATCATATCTTAGTGTTAGTGGTACTAACGTTGTAATGTAAAGTGTTAGAAGCAAGTGCTACGTACTGTATATCAGATCTGTTATTGTAACACTGCAGAGATGGAGTTTGTTATCTTACCCTCTACATAGAGCCACGCCTGATGCCAGTCTGTTATTGTAACACTGCAGAGATGGAGTTTGGTATCTTACCCTCTACATAGAGCCACGCCTGATGCCAGTCTGTTATTGTAACACTGCAGAGATGGAGTTTGGTATCTTACCCTCTACATAGAGCCACGCCTGATGCCAGTCTGTTATTGTAACACTGCAGAGATGGAGTTTGTTATCTTACCCTCTACATAGAGCCACGCCTGATGCCAATCTGTTATTGTAACACTGCAGAGATGGAGTTTGGTATCTTACCCTCTACATAGAGCCACGCCTGATGCCAGTCTGTTATTGTAACACTGCAGAGATGGAGTTTGGTATCTTACCCTCTACATAGAGCCACGCCTGATGCCAGTCTGTTATTGTAACACTGCAGAGATGGAGTTTGGTATCTTACCCTCTACATAGAGCCACGCCTGATGCCAGTCTGTTATTGTAACACTGCAGAGATGGAGTTTGGTATCTTACCCTCTACATAGAGCCACGCCTGATGCCAATCTGTTATTGTAACACTGCAGAGATGGAGTTTGGTATCTTACCCTCTACATAGAGCCACGCCTGATGCCAGTCTGTTATTGTAACACTGCAGAGATGGAGTTTGGTATCTTACCCTCTACATAGAGCCACGCCTGATGCCAGTCCTGCCATTTCTGGTTGATGGCCTCACACTCGTACCCTGCTGAGTCTTCATACTGGACGTTGTAGAGGTGGAGCAGCGCTCCAGACATGCTGACCTGAGCGCTAGCAGGCAGGTCGGTAGCACCTATCTTCCTCCAGACGATATGAGGGGCCGGACTGGACGCACAGACAACAAGAGAAGAAGAAACTAACTAAGCACGGCTATGTCCCAAATGGTAGGCCTTGTGTCTTTATGAAGGCTTAATGAATCCTCTATAAGCCCTTTATAAGGCATACGTAACTGTTTCACAAAATATGTATAAGCAAATGGATGCCATATTCTCTAGTTACAGTGATACAAGTGAACAAAAGTCCCCAAAGGGTTGGTGTTTGTTTCATCAGTAGCTAAATATCTGTCATTTCCATATTCTGACTCACTTTCCCAGAGCGAAGCACTCCAGTGTGCCGTTGTAGTTGAGCATAGCTGTGGTGTCAGGGAACTTCACCACGAGGTCGGCCTTGTACCTCTTCTCTGGGGCTGTGGGGACCAAAGGGTCATAGGTCAACACTATGGAGTTGCCCAAAAGACATTGATGTATGGTCACTTTTTGTGTTTTTTTCCCAGCCTAATGTCTAGGGATAGATTTCGCAGAGTGTAACATGATCCCAGATCTGTGGCTAAGATGCACCTCTACCTAGACACTGATTTGAGGTCAGTTTTGTGTCTTTCCATCTAAAGAAACATCTTAGATTTTGGGGAGGGTTGAAGCTGATCCTAGATCTGAGCCTAGGCGTAACATCTACCCGGAGCTGAAGACAAAGCAAAGACAATGGTCAAAAGTAGTGTACTATATAGGTAACACAGCTATAAACTAGTGTACTATATAGGTAACACAGCTATAAACTAGTGTACTACATAGGTAACACAGCTATAAACTAGTATACTATATACTGTAGGTAACACAGCTATAAACTAGTGTACTATATAGGTAACACAGCTATAGGCTAGTGTACTATATACTGTAGGTAACACAGGTATAAACTAGTGTACTATATAGGTAACACAGCTATAAACTAGTGTACTACATAGGTATCACAGCTATAAACTAGTGTACTATATAGGTAGCACAGCTGTAAACTAGTGTACTATATAGGTAACACAGCTATAAACTAGTGTCCTACATAGGTAACACAGCTATAAACTAGTGTACTGTATACTGTAGGTAACACAGCTATAAACTAGTGTACTATATACTGTAGGTAACACAGCTATAAACTAGTGTCCTAAATAGGTAACAGAGCTATAAACTAGTGTACTATATACTGTAGGTAACACTGCTATAAACTAGTGTCCTACATAGGTATCACAGCTATAAACTAGTGTACTATATAGGTAGCACAGCTGTAAACTAGTGTACTACATAGGTATCACAGCTATAAACTAGTGTACTATATAGGTAGCACAGCTGTAAACTAGTGTACTATATAGGTAACACAGCTATAAACTAGTGTCCTACATAGGTAACACAGCTATAAACTAGTGTACTATATAGGTAGCACAGCTGTAAACTAGTGTACTATATAGGTAGCACAGCTATAAACTAGTGTACTACATAGGTATCACAGCTATAAACTAGTGTACTATATAGGTAGCACAGCTGTAAACTAGTGTACTATATAGGTAGCACAGCTATAAACTAGTGTACTACATAGGTATCACAGCTATAAACTAGTGTACTATATAGGTAGCACAGCTGTAAACTAGTGTACTATATAGGTAGCACAGCTATAAACTAGTGTACTACATAGGTATCACAGCTATAAACTAGTGTACTATATAGGTAGCACAGCTGTAAACTAGTGTACTATATAGGTAACACAGCTATAAACTAGTGTCCTACATAGGTAACACAGCTATAAACTAGTGTACTGTATACTGTAGGTAACACAGCTATAAACTAGTGTACTATATACTGTAGGTAACACTGCTATAAACTAGTGTACTATATAGGTAGCACAGCTATAAACTAGTGTACTACATACTGAAGGTAACAGAGCTATAAACTAGTGTACTACATAGGTAACACAGCTATAAACTAGTGTCCTACATAGGTAACACAGCTATAAACTAGTGTACTATATACTGTAGGTAACACTGCTATAAACTAGTGTACTATATACTGTAGGTAACACTGCTATAAACTAGTGTCCTAAATAGGTAACAGAGCTATAAACTAGTGTACTATATACTGTAGGTAACACTGCTATAAACTAGTGTCCTAAATAGGTAACAGAGCTATAAACTAGTGTACTATATACTGTAGGTAACACTGCTATAAACTAGTGTCCTAAATAGGTAACACAGCTATAAACTAGTGTACTATATACTGTAGGTAACACTGCTATAAACTAGTGTACTATATACTGTAGGTAACACAGCTATAAACTAGTGTACTACATACTGTAGGTAACACTGCTATAAACTAGTGTCCTATATAGGTAACACAGCTATAAACTAGACTCCTATATACTGTAGGTAACACAGCTATAAACTAGTGTACTATATACTGTAGGTAACAGAGCTATAAACTAGTGTACTATATAATGTAGGTAACACAGCTATAAACTAGTGTACTATATACTGTAGGTAACACTGCTATAAACTAGTGTACTATATACTGTAGGTAACACAGCTATAAGCTAGTGTACTATATAGGTAACACAGCTATAAACTAGTGTCCTACATAGGTAACACAGCTATAAACTAGTGTACTATATACTGTAGGTAACACTGCTATAAACTAGTGTACTATATACTGTAGGTAACACAGCTATAAACTAGTGTACTATATACTGTAGGTAACACTGCTATAAACTAGTGTACTATATACTGTAGGTAACACAGCTATAAACTAGTGTACTATATAGGTAACACAGCTATAAACTAGTGTACTATATACTGTAGGTAACACTGCTATAAACTAGTGTACTATATACTGTAGGTAACACAGCTATAAGCTAGTGTACTATATAGGTAACACAGCTATAAACTAGTGTCCTACATAGGTAACACAGCTATAAACTAGTGTACTATATACTGTAGGTAACACTGCTATAAACTAGTGTACTATATACTGTAGGTAACACAGCTATAAGCTAGTGTACTATATAGGTAACACAGCTATAAACTAGTGTACTATATAGGTAACACAGCTATAAACTAGTGTACTATATGCTGTAGGTAACACAGCTATAAACTAGCGGACAATATAGGTAACACAGCTATAAACTAGTGTACTATATACTGTAGGTAACACAGCTATAAACTAGTGTACTATATACTGTAGGTAACACAGCTATAAACTAGTGTACTACATAGGTAACACAGCTATAAACTAGTGTACTATATACTGTAGGTAACACAGCTATAAACTAGTGTACTACATAGGTAACACAGCTATAAACTAGTGTACTATATACTGTAGGTAACACAGCTATAAACTAGTGTACTACATAGGTAACACAGCTATAAACTAGTATACTATATACTGTAGGTAACAGAGCTATAAACTAGTGTACTATATAATGTAGGTAACACAGCTATAAACTAGTGTACTATATACTGTAGGTAACACAGCTATAAACTAGTGTACTACATAGGTAACACAGCTATAAACTAGTATACTATATACTGTAGGTAACACAGCTATAAACTAGTGTCCTATATAGGTAGCACAGTTGTAAACTAGTGTACTATATAGGTAACACAGCTATAAACTAGTGTCCTACATAGGTAACACAGCTATAAACTAGTGTACTACATAATGTAGGTAACACAGCTATAAACTAGTGTACTATATACTGTAGGTAACACAGCTATAAACTAGTGTCCTACATAGGTAACACAGCTATAAACTAGTGTACTGTATAATGTAGGTAACACAGCTATAAACTAGTGTCCTACATAGGTAACAGAGCTATAAACTAGTGTACTGTATAATGTAGGTAACACAGCTATAAACTAGTGTACTATATACTGTAGGTAACACAGCTATAAACTAGTGTCCTATATAGGTAACAGAGCTATAAACTAGTGTACTGTATACTGTAGGTAACACAGCTATAAACTAGTGTACTATATACTGTAGGTAACACAGCTATAAACTAGTGTCCTACATAGGTAACATAGCTATAAACTAGTGTACTGTATACTGTAGGTAACACAGCTATAAACTAGTGTACTATATACTGTAGGTAACAGAGCTATAAACTAGTGTCCTACATAGGTAACAGAGCTATAAACTAGTGTACTATATACTGTAGGTAACACAGCTATAAACTAGTGTACTATATAGGTAACAGAGCTATAAACTAGTGTACTATATACTGTAGGTAACACAGCTATAAACTAGTGTCCTACATAGGTAACAGAGCTATAAACTAGTGTACTGTATACTGTAGGTAACACAGCTATAAACTAGTGTACTATATACTGTAGGTAACACAGCTATAAACTAGTGTCCTACATAGGTAACACAGCTATAAACTAGTGTACTGTATACTGTAGGTAACACAGCTATAAACTAGTGTACTATATACTGTAGGTAACACAGCTATAAATTAGTGTCCTACATAGGTAACACAGGTATAAACTAGTGTACTATATACTGTAGGTAACACTGCTATAAACTAGTGTACTATATACTGTAGGTAACACTGCTATAAACTAGTGTACTATATAGGTAACAGAGCTATAAACTAGTGTACTACATAGGTAACACAGCTATAAACTAGTGTCCTACATAGGTAACACAGCTATAAACTAGTGTACTATATACTGTAGGTAACACTGCTATAAACTAGTGTACTATATACTGTAGGTAACACTGCTATAAACTAGTGTACTATATACTGTAGGTAACACAGCTATAAACTAGTGTACTATATACTGTAGGTAACACAGGTATAAACTAGTGTACTATATACTGTAGGTAACACAGCTATAAACTAGTGTCCTACATAGGTAACACAGCTATAAACTAGTGTACTGTATACTGTAGGTAACAGAGCTATAAGCTAGTGTACTATATACTGTAGGTAGCAGAGCTATAAACTAGTGTACTATATACTGTAGGTAACACAGCTATAAACTAGTGTACTACATAGGTAACACAGCTATAAACTAGTGTACTATATACTGTAGGTAGCAGAGCTATAAACTAGTGTACTATATACTGTAGGTAACACAGCTATAAACTAGTGTCCTACATAGGTAACAGAGCTATAAACTAGTGTACTGTATACTGTAGGTAACAGAGCTATAAGCTAGTGTACTATATACTGTAGGTAACAGAGCTATAAACTAGTGTACTATATACTGTAGGTAACACAGCTATAAACTAGTGTACTACATAGGTAACACAGCTATAAACTAGTGTACTATATACTGTAGGTAGCAGAGCTATAAACTAGTGTACTATATACTGTAGGTAACACAGCTATAAACTAGTGTACTATATACTGTAGGTAACACAGCTATAAACTAGTGTACTATATACTGTAGGTAACACAGCTATAAACTAGCGGACAATATAGGTAACACAGCTATAAACTAGTGTACTATATACTGTAGGTAACACAGCTATAAACTAGTGTACTATATAATGTAGGTAACACAGCTATAAACTAGTGTACTATATAATGTAGGTAACACAGCTATAAACTAGTGTACTATATAGGTATCACAGCTATAAACTAGTGTACTATATAGGTATCACAGCTACAGGCTACTCACTCTCTTCTGTAGATATAAGAGTGATAAACTTGGAGTAGACTCCCTTGCCAATCTGTGGGTTGAACACATAGCAGGAGTAGTTCCCTGCGTCTGACGCCTCCACCTTGGAGATGTACAGATTCCCGGTGCTCTGAGAGACGAAGCGACGCTTATCCGGGTGGAGGAAGACCGGAAACTCGTTGTATATCCAACGGAACGTCACCTCAGCTGGGATACAGGGGAAGAACACAAAACACAACTAGTAAGAACGTGGTGGTCGGTTTCACCTGAATCACCTCTGAGTCTCCAGGGGGGTTTAGTTTGTGTCCTGTGTAACTCTGAGGTACTGTGAACAACGGTGTTCTGAACAGCTTTCATGAAGTTCTATGACTCAGCACTGAATATGACTCAGCACTGAATATGACTCAGCACTGAATATGACTCAGCACTGAATATGACTCAGCACTGAATATGACTCAGCACTGAATATGACTCAGCACTGAATATGACTCAGCACTGAATATGACTCAGCACTGAATAGATTACAAGTCAGAATGTTTACATGTGAGTCCTTTAGCAGACGTTATTATCCAGAGCCACTTGAAGATAGTGCATTGATCTTAAAGGCCCAATGTAGCCATTTTTCTTTCACTATTAAATCAATTCTGGATGACAATTAAGTACGTTACTGCGATTGTTTTCAATTAAAATATTTTTTAGCCAAGAGCAATTTCTCAAGCAATACTTTTTCTAGGACTGTCTGGGAGTGGTCTGAGTGGGGAGGTGAAAACTGAGAATTTGCTGTGATTGGCAGAACATGTCACAGTATTATTCCAACCTCATAGTCTGGAAATATGTATAAAACACAGGTATATCATGTTTTTGAATGCACTGGGCCTTTAAGATAGCTAGGTGGGTCAACCACATACTACAGTCATAGTAAGTACATTTTTCTTCAATAGAGTAGCTATCAGCAGAGTCAGAGCTAGTAGGAAAAGACAAGTATGACTGTTAATTTGAGTGATCATGTGTATTCTAGTAAGTCTGAGGTACTAACTTGGCCATCATGTGTATTCTAGTAAGTCTGAGGTACTAACTTGGCCATCATGTGTATTCTAGTAAGTCTGAGGTACTAACTTGGCCATCATGTGTATTCTAGTAAGTCTGAGGTACTAACTTGGCCATCATGTGTATTCTAGTAAGTCTGAGATATTAACTTGGCCATCATGTATATTCTAGTAAGTCTGAGGTACTAACTTGGCCATCATGTATATTCTAGTAAGTCTGAGGTATTAACTAGACCATCATGTGTATTCTAGTAAGTCTGAGGCACTAACTTGGCCATCATGTGTATTCTAGTAAGTCTGAGGTACTAACTTGGCCATCATGTGTATTCTAGTAAGTCTGAGGTACTAACTTGGCCATCATGTGTATTCTATTAAGTCTGAGGTACTAACTTGGCCATCATGTGTATTCTAGTATGTCTGAGGTACTAACTTGGCCATCATGTGTATTCTAGTAAGTCTGAGGTACTAACTTGGCCATCATGTGTATTCTAGTAAGTCTGAGGTACTAACTTGGCCATCATGTGTATTCTATTAAGTCTGAGGTACTAACTTGGCCATCATGTGTATTCTAGTAAGTCTGAGGTACTAACTTGGCCATCATGTGTATTCTAGTAAGTCTGAGGTACTAACTTGGCCATCATGTGTATTCTAGTAAGTCTGAGGTACTAACTTGGCCATCATGTGTATTCTAGTAAGTCTGAGGTACTAACTTGGCCATCATGTGTATTCTAGTAAGTCTGAGATATTAACTTGGCCATCATGTATATTCTAGTAAGTCTGAGGTACTAACTTGGCCATCATGTATATTCTAGTAAGTCTGAGGTATTAACTAGACCATCATGTGTATTCTAGTAAGTCTGAGGCACTAACTTGGCCATCATGTGTATTCTAGTAAGTCTGACGGTACTAACTTGGCCATCATGTGTATTCTAGTAAGTCTGAGGTACTAACTTGGCCATCATGTGTATTCTATTAAGTCTGAGGTACTAACTTGGCCATCATGTGTATTCTAGTATGTCTGAGGTACTAACTTGGCCATCATGTGTATTCTAGTAAGTCTGAGGTACTAACTTGGCCATCATGTGTATTCTAGTAAGTCTGAGGTACTAACTTGGCCATCATGTGTATTCTATTAAGTCTGAGGTACTAACTTGGCCATCATGTGTATTCTAGTAAGTCTGAGGTACTAACTTGGCCATCATGTGTATTCTAGTAAGTCTGAGGTACTAACTTGGCCATCATGTGTATTCTAGTAAGTCTGAGGTACTAACTTGGCCATCATGTGTATTCTAGTAAGTCTGAGGTACTAACTTGGCCATCATGTGTATTCTATTAAGTCTGAGGTACTAACTTGGCCATCATGTGTATTCTAGTAAGTCTGAGGTACTAACTTGGCCATCATGTGTATTCTAGTAAGTCTGAGGTACTAACTTGGCCATCGCTGTGGAGGAGCACAGAGCAGCACGGCCCCCTGGCCCTCCTTCACGGTCACAGGGTCTCTCTCTTCATCTGGGAACTCCTCCAGGTCTGGAGATAGAGAAAGATAACTCCATGGTCAGTTTAACTCTAGCATATAGTTACGATTCAGGTGTCCACAGACAACACAGATGTATACCACAGACTGAAGCAATGACTTAGGGACTACACACACGACATGATACTTCCTGTGTTTGTTAGTCAATTCAGTTTCAGAAACCCTGGGGATGTGAATAAGGAAATCTACTGTGAGAGAGAAATAGAACCTGTTGACCAGAGTCAACCAGTTTCACTCACATCCAGTACTAGTCTCTCTCAACATGAAATTCGGTCATGGCTCGCGACAATACTCACATCCAAACTTGACCTTGGCCTCCTTGCTGATGACGGTGCCGTACACGTTCTTGGCGACACAGACGTAGGTCCCGGCATGTTTCTTCTCTTCAGGGTTGTTTATGATGAGGTTTCCCTCCCACCAGACTGTAGTGTTCATAGGCAGCTCCATCAGCTTGATCTCCAGTTATCACGCCTCCATCTGGGGGGAAATGTGGCTCTCCCTTTTTAACCATAAATTGCTGTGTTTGTATAAATTGGAATGAGTCATTCCTCTCCCTGTCCTCTGAAAGTTGTACGACTCTAGAACCAATCAAAGTCCTTCAAACACCGTGTGAATGTCTGTGACTACATGGCAGTAGATCTTAAAAATGTTCACTTTAGTTTTCCAATGATATGTGATGTAATGTGTGTTACCTGAATGTATTGTACGGGTTGGTTTGGGTGTGTGTGTGTGTGTGTGTGTGTGTGTGTGTGTGTGTGTGTGTTGTGTGTGTGTGTGTGTGTGTGTGTGTGTGTGTGTGTGTGTGGTGTGTGTGTGTGGTTACCTGTATGTGGGTGCAGGGTTACCTGTATGTGGGTGCAGGGTTACCTGTATGTGGGTGCAGGGTTACCTGTATGTGGGTGCAGGGTTACCTGTATGTGGGTGCAGGTTTACCTGTATGTGGGTGCAGGGTTACCTGTATGTGGGTGCAGGGTTACCTGTATGTGGGTGCAGGGTTACCTGTATGTGGGTGCAGGGTTCCCTGTATGTGGGTGCAGGGTTACCTGTATGTGGGTGCAGGGTTACCTGTATGTGGGTGCAGGTTACCTGTATGTGGGTGCAGGTTTACCTGGATGTGGGTGCAGGGTTACCTGTATGTGGGTGCAGGGTACCTGTAGTGGGGGTGCAGGGTTACCTGGTTTGTGGGTGCAGGGTTACCTGTATGTGGGTGCAGGGTTACCTGTATGTGGGTGCAGGGTTACCTGTATGTGGGTGCAGGGTTACCTGTATGTGGGTGCAGGGTTACCTGTATGTGGGTGCAGGGTTACCTGTATGTGGGTGCAGGGTTACCTGTATGTGGGTGCAGGGTTACCTGTATGTGGGTGCAGGGTTGGCCCGTGCTCTACAGTTCATGGAGATATATCTGTCAGGTGACTCCTTTGTGTAGACGATATCCAGAGGCTCCTCTTCAAATATTGGACCGTAGCCAGTAGCGTCATCTGACAGGGCACAACGTCACAGTGATGTTACAACAACGTTACAGCAACATTACGTCAATATAACTTTAATGACTGTGATTGGTGGATAAACACACATGAAGCCAGACCCATTTGACTGTGATTGGTGGATAAACACACATGAAGCCAGACCCATTTGACTGTGATTGGTGGATAAACACACATGAAGCCAGACCCATTTGACTGTGATTGGTGGATAAACACACATGAAGCCAGACCCATTTGACTGTGATTGGTGGATAAACACACATGAAGCCAGACCCATTTGACTGTGATTGGTGGATAAACACACATGAAGCCAGACCCATTTGACTGTGATTGGTGGATAAACACACATGAAGCCAGACCCATTTGACTGTGATTGGTGGATAAACACACATGAAGCCAGACCCATTTGACTGAGATGCAGCGTGTAGGAGTTAACGCTGCATGTCAGTGCATTACAGAGTAAATGGTCATGAGAATCACAACCAGACTCCGCTTACCTCCAAAGATCCTGGGCTCACCAAACAACACTGCCTCTGCAAAATGACGGGAGAAAAAAAGGACACTTTGTTTAGTTTCTCATGGCTTAAACTGTATCAGAACGTTCCAACCACACACGAGGTGGAACAGAACAACTTGGACTTAGTAAAAACAGTCCTTCTCATATGATGTCTAATGTAGTTCATTCTAAGACATGTTTAGAAGACAGAAGCAGTGTGTTGAGAGCTACTCACCAGTATGTGACAGTGAGGAGGAGAGAACCAGGAGGACCAGGACTGTGACAGACATGACTGTCTGCTGACTGACACACAGACCGACGGAGGTCTGTAACGGACATCAACTAGAGAAGAGAGAGAAGAAATGACATCAGCTAGAGGAGAGAGAGGAAATGACATCAGCTAGAGGAGAGAGAGAAATGACATCAGCTAGAGAGGAGAGAGAGAAATTACATCAGCTAGAGAGGAGAGAGAGAAATGACATCAGCTAGAGAGGAGAGAGGAAATGGCATCAGCTAGAGAGGAGAGAGAGAAATGACATCAGCTAGAGAGGAGAGAGGAAATGACATCAGCTAGAGAAGAGAGAGAGAAATGACATCAGCTAGAGAGGAGAGAGAGAAATGACATCAGCTAGAGAAGAGAGAGAAATGACATCAGTTAGAGGAGAGAGAGGAAATGACATCAGTTAGAGGAGAGAGAGGAAATGACATCAGCTAGAGAGGAGAGAGAGAAATGACATCAGCTAGAGAGGAGAGAGGAAATGACATCAGCTAGAGAGGAGAGAGAGAAATGACATCAGCTAGAGAGGAGAGAGGAAATGACATCAGCTAGAGAAGAGTGAGAGAAATGACATCAGCTAGAGAGGAGAGAGAGAAATGACATCAGCTAGAGAAGAGAGAGAGAAATGACATCAGTTAGAGGAGAGAGAGGAAATGACATCAGTTAGAGGAGAGAGAGGAAATGACATCAGCTAGAGAGGAGAGAGAGAAATGACATCAGCTAGAGAAGAGAGAGAGAAATGACATCAGTTAGAGGAGAGAGAGGAAATGACATCAGCTAGAGAGGAGAGAGGAAATGACATCAGTTAGAGAGGAGAGAGAGGAAATGACATCAGTTAGAGAGGAGAGAGAGGAAATGACATCAGCTAGAGAGGAGAGAGAGAAATGACATCAGCTAGAGAGGAGAGAGGAAATGACATCAGCTAGAGAGGAGAGAGATAAATGACATCAGCTAGAGAGGAAAGAGGAAATGACATCAGCTAGAGAGGAGAGAGGAAATGACATCAGTTAGAGAGGAGAGAGAGGAAATTACATCAGCTAGAGAGGAAAGAGAGAAACGACATCAGTTAGAGAGGAAATACAATTATTGTTTATCTTCTTTGCTGAATGAAATAACCCTGAGCCTGAGTTGTATCTAATACAATTAAAAGCCACTCAGATAACATGATGGCTTGATCTTGTGCTCATCATTGCTGATTGTGTTTCCTCATATCCACAACAACCACAATGACACACACACAGATCTATGGATTCTATTCATACGTTCCCTTCCACTATCCTTATCAGTTTGACTGTACCCTCAGTGTGGCAGCAGCCACAGATCTGAATTCAGGTATTCATTTGGTTTGTTTAATTGTTGAATATCCTGGTATATACACAATTCAGCTTTTAGCTGTATAAATACAACTGGATTCTATTAGATGGACCCCCCAGTGTGCAATTTCCATATCAATTCACTTTGGATGTTTAAATGATTTATAACACTCATGAGTCAGCAATATCCTCCAAATATACTGTAGTCGTGCAGGCTTTTCTCTGTGAAGGGCTTTTTCCGTTAAAATATGCATTCACACACACACACACACACACACACACACACACACACACACACACACACACACACACACCACACACACACACACACACACCACACACACACACACACACACACACACACACACACACACACACAAACTGCAGGGCTCAGACGGGTCCTGTCTGGCGTCACACATGCTCACACATCAGTTATACAGCAGCATATGAGAGTCATCCTGCAGCAAGACACACCTTCTGAATACTGAGAGGAGAGGGAGGGAGGGAGAGAGTGAGAGAGTGAGGATAGAGCGATAGGGAGAGCGAGAGGAACACAGAGCAAGATAGAGGGTGAGAGAGTGAGTGAGAGATACAGAGAGAGTTAAATAGAAAGAGAAAGAGAGAGAAAGAGAGAGAGAGAGAGAGCAAGAGAAAGGGTGTGATGGTGAGACAGAGAGGGTGAGAGAGTGAGTGTGAGAGAGAGAGATAAATAGAAAGAGAAAGAGAGAGAGAGAGCAAGAGAAAGGGTGTGATGGTGAGACAGAGAGAGAGAGAGAGAGAGAGAGAGAGAGAGAGAGAGAGAAAGACAGAGGGTGAGAGAGTGAGTGTGAGAGAGAGAGATAAATAGAAAGAGAAAGAGAGAGAGAGAGAGAGAGAGAGAGAGAGAGAGAGAGAGAGAGAGAGTGAGTGAGTGTGAGAGAGACAAAGAGAGATAAATAGAAAGAGAAAGAGAGAGAGAGAGAGAGAGAGAGAGAGAGAGAGAGTGAGTGAGTGTGAGAGAGACAAAGAGAGATAAATAGAAAGAGAAAGAGAGAGAGAGAGAGAGAGAGAGAGAGAGAGAGAGAGAGATGCTCTGAGTCTGCAGTACTCTCAGCTCTCTCAGAGGACAACACAACACCAGTCTCAATCGGCTGCAGCCGGTCACGCTATAGCTCCGCCCCTCACCTCACCTCACCATTATCAAAAAGTGCAGTCATGCTGCATGCATAATACACTCCTGATTGAACACAGGATGTGGTGCATACCATAGTCGTGTTTAGTGTCCTTAGCACACCTCTGACACCCTAAATCTGTAGAGAATCCTGTCTGTTCAGCTACTCTACTGAACCCTGTCTGTCCAGCTACTCTACTGAACCCTGTCTGTCTAGCTACTATACTGAACCCTGTCTGTTTAGCTACTCTACTGAACCCTGTCTGTCTAGCTACTCTACTGAACCCTGTCTGTTCAGCTACTATACTGAACCCTGTCTGTCCAGCTACTATACTGAACCCTGTCTGTCCAGCTACTATACTGAACCCTGTCTGTCCAGCTACTATACTGAACCCTGTCTGTCCAGCTACTATACTGAACCCTGTCTGTCCAGCTACTATACTGAACCCTGTCTGTCCAGCTACTCTACTGAACCCTGTTTGTCCAGCTACTATACTGAACCCTGTCTGTTCAGCTACTATACTGAACCCTGTCTGTCCAGCTACTATACTGAACCTTGTCTGTTCAGCTACTATACTGAACCTTGTCTGTTCAGCTACTATACTGAACCATGTCTGTTCAGCTACTATACTGAACCCTGTCTGTCCGGCTACTCTACTGAACCCTGTCTGTCCTAATGTTACTATGCAGTCCCAGAGCCAGATTGTGACCTAAGAGACAGAGAGAGAGGAGAGAGAGGGAGATGCTTCTGTTTCCAACCAAGGAGGGCCTACAGCAGCACCTAGATCTTCTGCACAGATTCTGTCAGACCTGGGGCCTGACAGTAAATCTCAGTAAGACAAAAATAATGGTGTTCCAAAAAAGGTCCAGTTGCCAGGACCACAAATACAAATTCCATCTAGACACCGTTGCCCTAGAACACACAAAAAACTATATGTACTATCAGCATATCGATTGTGCTACCAAGGCTGGTAAAACCTTGGATCATTGTTACACTAATTTCCGCGACGCATATAAGGCCCTCCCCCGCCCTCCTTTCGGAAAAGCTGACCACGACTCCATTTTGTTGCTTCCAGCCTACAAACAGAAACTAAAACAACAAGCTCCCTCGCTCAGGTCTGTTCAACGCTGGTCCGACCAATCTGATTCCACGCTTCAAGACTGCTTCGATCACGCGGATTGGAATATGTTCCGCATTGCGTCCAACAACAACATTGACGAATATGCTGATTCGGTGAGCGAGTTCATTAGAAAGTGCATTGACGATGTCGTACCCACAGCAACGATTAAAACATTCCCAAACCAGAAACCGTGGATTGACGGCAGCATTCGTGTGAAACTGAAAGCGCGAACGACTGCTTTTAACCAGAGCAAGGTGACCGGAAACATGACCGAATACAAACAGTGTAGCTATTCTATCCGCAAGGCAATCAAACTAGCTAAGTCCCAGTACAGAGACAAAATTGAGTCGCAATTCAACAGCTCAGACACAAGAGGTATGTGGCAGGGTCTACAGTCAATCACGGATTACAAAAAGAAAACCAGCCCCGTCGCGGACCAGGATGTCTTGCTCCCAGACAGGCTTAATAACTTTTTTGCTCGCTTTGAGGTCAATACAGTGCCACTGACACGGCCCGCTACCAAAACCTGCGGACTCTCCTTCACTGCAGCCGAGGTGAGTAAAACATTTAAACGTGTTAACCCTCGCAAGGCTGCAGGCCCAGACGGCATTCCCAGCCGCGTCCTCAGAGCATGCGCAGACCAGCTGGCTGGTGTGTTTACGGACATATTCAATCAATCCTTATCCCAGTCTGCTGTTCCCACATGCCTCAAGAGGGCCACCATTGTTCCTGTTCCCAAGAAAGCTAAGGTAACTGAGCTAAACGACTACCGCCCCGTAGCACTCACTTCCGTCATCATGAAGTGCTTTGAGAGACTAGTCAAGGACCATATCACCTCCACCCCACCGGACACCCTAGACCCACTCCAATTTGCTTACCGACCCAATAGGTCCACAGACGACGCAATCGCAACCACACTGCCCTAACCCATCTGGACAAGAGGAATACCTATGTGAGAATGCTGTTCATCGACTACAGCTCAGCATTTAACACCATAGTACCCTCCAAACTCGTCATCAAGCTCGAGACCCTGGGTCTCGACCCCGCCCTGTGCAACTGGGTCCTGGACTTCCTGACGGGCCGCCCCCAGGTGGTGAGGGTAGGTAACAACATCTCCACCCCGCTGATCCTCAACACTGGGGCCCCACAAGGGTGCGTTCTGAGCCCTCTCCTGTACTCCCTGTTCACCCACGACTGCGTGGCCATGCACGCCTCCAACTCAATCATCAAGTTTGCGGATGACACTACAGTGGTAGGCTTGATTACCAACAACGACGAGACGGCCTACAGGGAGGAGGTGAGGGCCCTCGGAGTGTGGTGTCAGGAAAATAACCTCACACTCAACGTCAACAAAACAAAGGAGATGATTGTGGACTTCAGGAAACAGCAGAGGGAGCACCCCCCTATCCACATCGACGGGTCAGTAGTGGAGAAGGTGGAAAGTTTTAAGTTCCTCGGTGTACACATCACGGACAAACTGAATTGGTCCACCCACACAGACAGCGTTGTGAAGAA
Organism: Salvelinus namaycush; assembly: GCF_016432855.1. Classification (NCBI taxonomy): domain Eukaryota; kingdom Metazoa; phylum Chordata; class Actinopteri; order Salmoniformes; family Salmonidae; genus Salvelinus; species Salvelinus namaycush. The sequence continues at coordinate 5,268 of NW_024061312.1, read as the reverse complement.
GGCGCAGCAGCGCCTCTTCAACCTCAGGAGGCTGAAGAAATTTGGCTTGTCACCAAAAGCACTCACAAACTTCTACAGATGCACAATCGAGAGCATCCTGTCGGGCTGTATCACCGCCTGGTACGGCAACTGCTCCGCCCACAACCGTAAGGCTCTCCAGAGGGTAGTGAGGTCTGCACAACGCATCACCGGGGGCAAACTACCTGCCCTCCAGGACACCTACACCACCCGATGTCACAGGAAGGCCATAAAGATCATCAAGGACAACAACCACCCAAGCCACTGCCTGTTCACCCCGCTATCATCCAGAAGGCGAGGTCAGTACAGGTGCATCAAAGCAGGGACCGAGAGTCTGAAAAACAGCTTCTATCTCAAGGCCATCAGACTGTTAAACAGCCACCACTAACATTTAGCGGCCGCTGCCAACATACTGACTCAACTCCAGCCACTTTAATAATGGGAATTGATGGAAATTATGTAAAAATGTACCACTAGCCACTTTAAACAATGCCACTTAATATAATGTTTACATACCCTACATTACTCATCTCATATGTATATGTATATACTGTACTCTATATCATCTACTGCATCTTGCCATCTCTATGTAATACATGTATCACTAGCCACTTTAAACTATGCCACTTTATGTTTACATACCCTACATTACTCATCTCATATGTATATACTGTACTCTATACCATAGAGTACCATCACTCATTCATATATCTTTATGTACATATTCTTTATCCCTTACACTTGTGTGTATAAGGTAGTAGTTGTGGAATTGTTAGGTTAGATTACTTGTTGGTTATTACTGCATTGTCGGAACTAGAAGCACAAGCATTTCGCTACACTCGCATTAACATCTGCTAACCATGTGTATGTGACAAATAAAATTTGATTTGATTTGATTTGATGTACCTCGGCCTGAACATCAGCGCCACAGGTAACTTCCACAAAGTTGTGAACGAGCTGAGAGACAAGGCAAGAAGGGCCTTCTATGCCATTAAAAGGAACATAAAATTTGACATACCAATTAGGATCTGGCTAAAAATACTTAAATCAGTTATAGAACCCATTGCCCTTTATGGTTGTGAGGTCTGGGGTCCACTCACCAACCAAGAATTCGCAGAAAACACCAAATTGAGACTGCATGCAGAATTCTGCAAAAATATTATCCGCGTACAGCAGAATTAGGCCAATACCCGTTAAATTCTACAACCACCTAAAAGGAAGCGATTCCCAAACCTTCCATAACAAAGCCATCACCTACAGAGAGATTAACCTGGAGAAGGCCAAAAAGATCATCAAGGACAACAACCACCCGAGCCACTGTCTGTTCACCCCGCTTCCATCCAGAAGGCAAGGTCAGTACAGGTGCATCAAAGCTGGGACTGAGAGACTGAAAAACAGCTTCTATCTCAAGGCCATCAGATTGTTAAACAGCCATCACTAGCACAGAGAGGCGGCTGCCTACATACAGACTCGAAATCATTGGCCACTTTAATGAAAGGATCACTAGTCACTATAATAATGCCACTTAAAAATATTTACATATCTCGCATTACTCACCTCATATGTGTATACTGTATTCTATACTATCTACTGTATCTTAGCCTATGTCCTCTGTCATTACTCACCTCATATGTATATACTGTATTCTATACTATCTACTGTATCTTAGCCTATGTCCTCTGTCATTACTCACCTCATATGTGTATACTGTATTCTATACTATCTACTGTATCTTAGCCTATGTCCTCTGTCATTGCTCATCCATATATTTATATATTCCTATTCCATTCCTTTACTTAGATATGTGTGTATCAGGTATTTGTTGTGGAATTGTTAGATATTGCTGCACTTTCGGAACTAGAAGCACAAGCATTTCGCTACACTCACAGTAACATCTGCTAACCATGTGTATGTGACCAATACAATTTCATTTGATGTGAAGAATCCCCTAAGCAAGCTGGTCCTGGAGCTCTGTTCACAAACACAAACAGAGCCTCAGGACAGCAACACAATCAGACCCAACCAAATCATGAGAAAACAAAAAGATAATTGGCAGGCATAAGCTACGGACAACAAACACAATTGCATTTTATCAATGACGATTTCAATGCACAGAGATATCGTGATGAGATCCTGAGGCCTATTGCCGTGCCATTCATCTGCCTTCATCTCCTCATGTTTCAGCATGATAATGCACGGCCCCATGTCACAAGGATCTGTACACAACTCCTGGAAGCTGAAATAGGGGATGAGTGATGACTAACAGAGGAGGGTGCATTTCAGTATAAATGAGGACTAACTCAGGATTCTCCAACTGAGCAGCTTCCAGCATATATCATCTGATACCCTGCTGCTGCTGCAGTCCTCCTCACACTCTCTTCTGGCTGGCTGGCTGACAATATTAGCATGTGCTGCCTGTTAGGCTAGCAGGAGCTCTAGGAACGACTCAGTGATTCATAAAGACTTAGACAACAGCTTTTGTACCGTAGCCTAGCAGACCCAGCCCTGACACTTGACCACTGCATAATCTCATTTATCAACAACTACTGTACTTTGCAAATGCAAGTGGTCCAATTTACGAGGCTGCTTGGAGGCTGTAATCTTCCTAACCTAATGTGTCATGAAGTCCCTCCTCTATAATCCACACAGAATAGAATGCAATAGAATACATTGGAATGCAATAGAATGGAATGCAATAGAATAGAATAGAATAGAATAGAATGGAATGCAATGCAATAGAATAGAATGGAATGCTATAGAAGATAATGAAATAGAATAGAATGAATTGTAAATCTTCCTCAGAGCACCAACCTGCTAAACTGACATTGTTCTAGTGGATCCAGAGGCATAGTGAATATGATGAAGACAAGACTGTAAGCATCTTTTACTCTCATCTCCTATCTCTGATCAAGTCCTGGGAGTTGGTTTTCTCTGTCATTCTGTAATCTGTTCAACGGGACACCCGTATTTAGGTCAGCCTAGTATTAAGCTGCCTGCCTGGCCCACTGACTGAGTGGGTGTCTGTTTTTTCCTGGCTGAATGCAGAGAAACACCACAGTAATAATACTGACCTTAATATATGTCTGCTTCATTTCTTTTCAGATTTGTATTCTGACTTCTGAATTATCCAGAGAAATATAAAGGCCTGGAGTGCATGAAAAGTAATCACCAAAATGTCCTTTCCCCTGATATGAAATATCTTCAATAATGACATTTTTGTTTCTCAAACACCAATAATATTAAATGAAAGCTATAAACATCCTATAATACCTATGGTTATAGTATTGTGCATGGCAGTTTGCTGATTGTTTTCCCATCTGCTTATGTGCAACTGAATTGACAACAACCAATATTGCCAGAGTTTAGTGGTGTGTTCACTGTCATTGCCTCTAATTAGGCTGTGCTACATCAATGAAGGACAGCCTAGAAGGTATGCCCCAAGCCAGCCCACCGTAGGACAGTTAAATATATGATTATTACATATTGCAGGAGTTTGGTCAAATAACGGGTTTAAGGACAGCCCTGCCCAATGAGCCCTTGACGCATCCTCCTTCAAATCCACCTTGCCTCTCCTCAATGCTAAGCTGCAGCGTACTCCCCCAAAATGAGACTTTCACAAACAACTTAGATTAGTAACTTGCCCACATTCATTTTTCAGAAGCCTATTCAATTTAGCAAAGTGCAGACTTGTAAATATCCCGGGAAAAAATTAAGTCGTTCACCGGTCGAAAAGTGACTGCACATTACCCTCACACGCACTTCCCTTCGACTATGATGAGTATGGACCTGCAGTACACGGCCAGCACTGGTAACTGACGTTTCTGCATTGCGGTAGCATCCTCCGAAGCATTGCAGAGTTATCCCTGTCCTGGTCCGTTTTAAAATCCCTCATTGCAATCCCCTAAAACCGGCTAGATCTACAGACTCTATTCTACATGCATTATGCTCATGCCGTTTCGGCCTTACCTGTGAAATAGAATGAAACGGTATTTCAAATTATCCGCATAGCATGAACACCTGGATCAAAACCGCATTGTCCCACAACCAAGCGCGAGGAGCAGCGCGTGCGTTTCAACTGTTCTATTGGAGGAGAGAATATGACTGGCGGTGGTCGTAGGAAGGACGAGGAAGCGCATATCTGATCGCTATTGGAAGAGGGGGATGCAGGGAGGATGCAGGGCGGATGCAGCATTGCGCACCGGCGGCGGTATCTGTGCCTGCAAAGCAAAGCCAACAAAGTAATCACATCAGCATTCTACTGTAGGCCTACATGATCAGTAGCCTACATGATCAGTAGCCTACATGATCAGTAGCCTACAATTTCAGAAAATGTTTTTATTTGTAAAGATCTTAAACATTTTCTCTGGCCACATTGTAATAATAACAGTTATGTTGATATATATTGGACATTTATTGTCTCAATGTGCTGCCATGTGCCATGCATTTTAAACTCAGCGTTAATAACACATGGTTAACTTTATGAAACAGAGCATGATACCCATTTATAAAACAACAACAGCAGGAGCTTTAATGAACAGAGAGGAGGTCCAGAAACACATACAGCTGTAGAGGTAGAGGAGGTAGGAGGTAGAGGAGGTCCAGAAACACATACAGCTGTAGAGGTAGAGGGGGTAGAGGAGGTAGAGGAGGTCCAGAAACACATACAGCTGTAGAGGTAGAGGGGGTAGAGGAGGTAGAGGAGGTAGAGGAGGTCCAGAAACACATACAGCTGTAGAGGTAGAGGGGGTAGAGGAGGTAGAGGAGGTCCAGAAACACATACAGCTGTAGAGGTAGAGGAGGTAGAGGAGGTCCAGAAACACATACAGCTGTAGAGGTAGAGGGGGTAGAGGAGGTAGAGGAGGTAGAGGAGGTAGAGGAGGTCCAGAAACACATACAGCTGTAGAGGTAGAGGGGGTAGAGGAGGTAGAGGAGGTAGAGGAGGTCCAGAAACACATACAGCTGTAGAGGTAGAGGGGGTAGAGGAGGTAGAGGAGGTCCAGAAACACATACAGCTGTAGAGGTAGAGGAGGTAGAGGAGGTAGAGGAGGTCCAGAAACACATACAGCTGTAGAGGTAGAGGAGGTTCAGAAACACATACAGCTGTAGAGGTAGAGGGGGTAGAGGAGGTAGAGGAGGTAGAGGAGGTCCAGAAACACATACAGCTGTAGAGGTAGAGGAGGTAGAGGAGGTAGAGGAGGTCCAGAAACACATACAGCTGTAGAGGTAGAGGGGGTAGAGGAGGTAGAGGAG
>NW_024061311.1:127500-152025 GCF_016432855.1 Salvelinus namaycush | reverse complement strand
TGACCATTTCAAATCCCACCGTACCTTCTCCGCTGTGCAATCCGGTTTCCTGGTCACGGTTGCACCTCAGCCATGGTCAAGGTCCTAAACAATATCATAACCGCCATCGATAAGAGACAGTACTGTGCAGCCGTCTTCATCGACCTGGCCAAGGCTTTCGACTCCGTCAATCACTGTATTCTTATTGGCAGACTCAACAGCCTTGGTTTCTCAAATGACTGCCTCACCTGGTTCACCAACTACTTCTCAGATAGATTTCAGTGTGTAAAATCGGAGGGCCTGTTGTCCGGACCTCTGGCACTGTATACGGGGATACCACAGGGTTCAATTCTCGGGCCGACTCTTTTCTCTGTATATATCAACGATGTTGCTCTTGCTGCGGGTGATTCCTTGATCCACTTCTACGCAGACGACAGCATTCTGTGGACATCTGGCCCTTCTTTGGACACTGTGTTAACAAACCTCCAAACAAGCTTCAATGCCATACAACACTCCTTACGTGTCCTCCAACTGCTCTTAAACGCTAGTAAAACTAAATGCATGCTCTTCAACCGATCGCTGCCCGCACCTGACCGCTCGACTAGCATCACTACTCTGGACAGTTCTGACTTAGAATATGTGGACAACTACAAATACTTAGGTGTCTGGCTAGTCTGTCAATCCAAAATTAAATAATCTCCATTTCAAAATTAAATCTAGAATCGGCTTCCTATTTCGCAACAAAGCCTCCTTCACTCACGCTGACAAACATACCCTCGTAAAACTGACCATCCTACCGATCCTCGACTTCGGCGATGTCATTTACAAAATAGCCTCCAACACTCTACTCAGCAAACTGGATGCAGTCTATGACAGTGCCATCCGTTTTGTCACCAAAGCACCATATACCACCCACCACTGTGACCTGTATGCTCTCGTTGGCTGGCCCTAGCTACATATTAGTCGCCAGACCCACTGGCTCCAGGTCATCTATAAGTCTTTGCTAGGTAAAGCTCCGCCTTATCTCAGCTCACTGGTCACCATAGCAGCACCCAACCGCAGCACACGCTTCAGCAGGTATATCTCACTGGTCACCCCCACAGCTAATTCCACATTTGGCCTCCTTTCCTTCCAGGTCTCTACTGCCAATGACTGGAACAAATTTTGCAAAAATCGCTGAAGTTGGAGACATATCTCCCTCACTAACTTTAAGCAGCAGCTATCTGAGCAGCTCAACGACATCTGCAGCTGTACACAGCCCATCTGTAAATAGCCCATCCAACTACCTACCTCATCCCCATATTGTTTTTATTTACTATTTTGCTCTTTTGCACACCAGTATTTCTACTTGCACATCATCATCTGCACATCTATCACTCCAGTGTTAACTTCACTAGGGTAGGGGGAGCATTCGGAATTTTGGATGAAAAGCATGCCCAAATTAAACTGCCTGCTACTCAGCCATAAAAGCTAGAATATGCATATAATTAGTAGATTTGGATAGAAAACACTCTGAAGTTTCTACAACTGTTTGAATGATGTCTGTGAGTATAACAGAACTCATATGGCAGACAAAAACCTGAGAAAAAATCCAACCAGGAAGTGGGAAATCTGAGGTTTGTAGTTTTTCAAGTCATTGCCTATCGAATATACAGTGTCTATGGGGTCATATTGCACTTCCTAAGGCTTCCACTAGATGTCAACAGTCTTTAGAACCTTGTTTGATGCTTCTACTGTGAAAGATGGGGGAATGGGAGCTGAATGAGTCAGAGGTCTGCCAGAGTGGCATGAGCTGATCATGCGCGCTCACATGAGAGTTAGCTTGCGCTCCATTGTATTTCTACAGACAAAGGAATTCTCCGGTTGGAACATTATTGAAGATATATGATAAAAACATCCTAAAGATTGATTCTATACTTCGTTTGACATGTTTCTACGAACTGTAATATGACTTTTCGTCTGAACTTTCGCCTGGACTCGCGAACAAAAAGGAGGACTTTATCGAACAAATCAAACATTTATTGTGGAACTGGGATTCCTGGGAGTGCATTCTGATGAAGATCATCAAAGGTAAGTGCATATTTATAATGCTATTTCTGGCTTCTGTTGACTCCACAACATGGCGGATATCTGTATGGCTTGGTTTTGTGTCTGAGCGCTGTACTCAGATTATTGCATCGTGTGCTTTTTCCGTAAAGTTTTTTTGAAATCTAACACAGATACTATACTATACCTCTCTATGGATACTATACCTCTCTATCGATACATCTCTATGGATACTGTACATCTCTATGGATACTATACATCTCTATGGATACTATACATCTCTATGGATACTATACCTTTCTATGGATACATCTCTATGGATACTATACCTCTCTATGGATACTATACCTCTATGGATACTATACATCTCTATGGATACTATACCTCTCTATGGATACATCTCTATGGATACTATACCTCTATGGATACTATACATCTCTATGGATACTATACCTCTCTATGGATACTATACATCTCTATGGATACTATACCTCTCTATGGATACATCTCTATGGATACTATACATCTCTATGGATACTATACATCTCTATGGATACTATACATCTCTATGGATACTATACATCTCTATGGATACTATACCTCTCTATGGATACATCTCTATGGATACTATACCTCTCTATGGATACATCTCTATGGATACTATACATCTCTATGGATACTATACATCTCTATGGATACTATACCTCTCTATGGATACTATACATCTCTATGGATACTATACCTCTCTATGGATACTATACATCTCTATGGATACTATACATCTCTATGGATACTATACATCTCTATGGATACTATACCTCTCTATGGATATTATACTTCTCTATGGATACTATACCTCTCTATGGATACTATACATCTCTATGGATACTATACATCTCTATGGATACTATACATCTCTATGGATACTATACCTCTCTATGGATACTATACATCTCTATGGATACTATACATCTCTATGGATACTATACATCTCTATGGATACTATACATCTCTATGGATACTATACCTCTCTATGGATACTATACATCTCTATGGATACTATACCTCTCTATGGATACATCTCTATGGATACTATACCTCTCTATGGATACATCTCTATGGATACATCTCTATGGATACTATACCTCTCTATGGATACATCTCTATGGATACTATACATCTCTATGGATACTATACATCTCTATGGATGCTATACATCTCTATGTATACTATACCTCTCTATGGATACTATACATCTCTATGGATACTATACATCTCTATGGATACTATACCTCTCTATGGATACATCTCTATGGATACTATACCTCTCTATGGATACATCTCTATGGATACTATACCTCTCTATGGATACTATACATCTCTATGGATACTATACATCTCTATGGATACTATACATCTCTATGGATACTATACATCTCTATGGATACTATACCTCTCTATGGATACATCTCTATGGATACTATACCTCTCTATGGATACTATACATCTCTATGGATACTATACATCTCTATGGATACTATACATCTCTATGGATACTATACCTCTCTATGGATACTATACATCTCTATGGATACTATACCTCTCTATGGATACTATACCTCTCTATGAATACATCTCTATGGATACTATACATCTCTATGGATACTATACCTCTCTATGAATACATCTCTATGGATACTATACCTCTCTATGAATACATCTCTATGGATACTATGCATCTCTATGGATACTATACATCTCTATGGATACTATACCTCTCTATGGATCCTATACCTCTCTATGGATACATCTCTATGGATACCTCTATGGCTACTATACATCTCCATGGCTACTATACATCTCTGGGGATTTGCATGGACACACACCACAGGAGGCTGGTGCCACCTTAATTGGGGAGGACATGCTTTTAGTAATGACTGGAGTGGAATCAGTGGAATGTTATAAAATACATGAAACATGTGTTTGATGCCATTCATTCGCTCTGTTTCAGCCACTATTATGAGCCATTCTCCACGTACATACACACTCTCTGTCTGCTTGTCTTACCATGGGTGTATTGTCGTCAGGTAGTGAGCGGGGTGTGTAGGTGAACTCAGCGAATAAGGGATGAATCTCATCCACTGGCTCCAGCCCAGTTTCCAACAGCTGGGCCACTTCCTGTTCTGATACCTACACACACACACACACACACACACACACACACACACACACACACACACACACACACACACACATTACTGCTGCACTTGATGTGTGTGTGTGTGTGTGTGTGTGTGTGTGTGTGTGTGTGTGTGTGTGTGTGTGTGTGTGTTGGGGGGGTAGTGTGTGTGTGTGTGTGTGTGTGTGTGTGGGGGGGGGGGGGGGGGGGTAGTGTGAATGTTTGACCTTCATGTGGTACATCATCATCTCGTTGGCCAGGTGGGATCTGAACTGAGCCTCATGGACCTTCTTATACAGGAGAGACTGAACACACACAGGAGAGACCAGTCAGTCAACCACATTATTATACAGGAGAGACCAGTCAGTCAACCACATTATTATACAGGAGAGACCAGTCAGTCAACCACATTAACATACAGGAGAGACCAGTCAGTCAACCAAATTATTATACAGGAGAGACCAGTCAGTCAACCACATTATTACACAGGAGAGACCAGTCAGTCAACCACATTATTATAGAGGAGAGACCAGTCAGTCAACCACATTAATATACAGGAGAGACCAGTCAGTCAACCACATTAATATACAAGAGAGACCAGTCAGTCAACCACATTATTATACAGGAGAGACCAGTCAGTCAACCACATTATTATATAGGAGAGACCAGTCAGTCAACCACATTATTATACAGGAGAGACCAGTCAGTCAACCACAACCACATTATTATACAGAAGAGACCAGTCAGTCAACCACAACCAAATTATTATACAGGAGAGACCAGTCAGTCAACCACATTAATATACAGGAGAGACCAGTCAGTCAACCACATTATTATACAGGAGAGACCAGTCAGTCAACCACATTATTAGAGAGGAGAGACCAGTAAGTCAACCACATAAATATTCCTAGAGAGACCAGTCAGTCAGCCACATTATTATACAGGAGAGACCAGTCAGTCAACCACATTATTATACAGGAGAGACCAGTCAGTCAACCAAATTATTATACAGGAGAGACCAGTCAGTCAACCACATTATTATACAGGAGAGACCAGTCAGTCAACCACATTAATATACAGAAGAGACCAGTCAGTCAACCACATTATTATACAGGAGAGACCAGTCAGTCAACCACATTATTATACAGGAGAGACCAGTCAGTCAACCACATTATTATAGAGGAGAGACCAGTCAGTCAACCACATTATTATACAGGAGAGACCAGTCAGTCAACCACATTAATATACAGAAGAGACCAGTCAGTCAACCACATTATTATACAGGAGAGACCAGTCAGTCAACCACATTATTACACAGGAGAGACCAGTCAGTCAACCACATTATTATAGAGGAGAGACCAGTCAGTCAACCACATTAATATACAGGAGAGACCAGTCAGTCAACCACATTATTATACAAGAGAGACCAGTCAGTCAACCACATTAATATACAAGAGAGACCAGTCAGTCAACCACATTATTATATAGGAGAGACCAGTCAGTCAACCACATTATTATACAGGAGAGACCAGTCAGTCAACCACATTATTATACAGGAGAGACCAGTCAGTCAACCACATTATTATACAGGAGAGACCAGTCAGTCAACCACATTAATATACAGGAGAGACCAGTCAGTCAACCACATTATTATACAGGAGAGACCAGTCAGTCAACCACATTATTACACAGGAGAGACCAGTCAGTCAACCACATTATTATACAGGAGACACCAGTCAGTCAACCACATTATTATACAGGAGAGACCAGTCAGTCAACCACATTATTATACAGGAGAGACCAGTCAGTCAACCACATTATTATACAGAAGAGACCAGTCAGTCAACCACATTATTATATAGGAGAGACCAGTCAGTCAACCACATTATTATACAGGAGAGACCAGTCAGTCAACCACATTATTATACAGAAGAGACCAGTCAGTCAACCACAACCACATTATTATACAGGAGAGACCAGTCAGTCAACCACATTATTATACAGGAGAGACCAGTCAGTCAACCACATCAATAGGGCACTAACCATCAGTCTCTTATCAACACTCTGTGTGACTACGGCATGACTAGAATGTCAGAGACCAGCGGTCCTTGTGTAGCTCTGGGTAGTGTGTCTGACTCACGTGTGCGATGCTGATTCCACAGTAGATGGAGAAAGCAGTGGCCAGGTCCTCATCGAATCGGTTAAACCACGGTCCATTAGTCTTATTGACCAACTCAGCCACCCCAATCACCTCTGAGAGAGAGAGCGAGAGAGTGAGAGACATGGAGAGAGAGGTAGAGGGAGAAATGAGAGAGAGACACAGAGAGAGAGAGAACGATTTGTGACCTGTTGCCACAAGAAAAGGTCAACCAGTGAAGAACAAACACCATTGTAATTGTAATCCATATTTATGCTTATTTATTTTCCCTTTTGTACTTTAACCATTTGTACATCGTTACAACACCGTATATATACATACTATGACATTTGTAATGTCTTTATTCCGAGTGTAATGTTTACTGTTCATTTTTATTGTTTATTTCACTTTTGTATATTATCTACCTCACTTGATGTTTCCCATGGCAATAAAGCCCCTTGAACTGAAAGAGGGAGATGAGAAATTGAGCAGCATAGGTGATGCTGTGTATGGAATGGTTGTGTATGGAATGGTTTACTCCAGTGTAGTGTTAGTTTAGCTGTTAACACCAGTAGTGTTAGTTTAGTTGTTAACACCAGTAGTGTTAGTTAAGTTACTTTAGCTGTTAACACCAGTAGTGTTAGTTTAGCTGTTAACACCAGTAGTGTTAGTTTAGTTGTTAACACCAGTAGTGTTAGTTAAGTTACTTTAGCTGTTAACACCAGTAGTGTTAGTTTAGCTGTTAACACCAGTAGTGTTAGTTTAGTTAACACCAGTAGTGTTAGTTTTGCTGTTAACACCAGTAGTGTTAGTTTAGTTGTTAACACCAGTAGTGTTAGTTTAGCTGTTAACACCAGTAGTGTTAGTTTAGTTGTTAACACCAGTAGTGTTAGTTCAGTTGTTTACACCAGTAGTGTTAGTTTAGCTGTTAACACCAGTGTAGTGTTAGTTTAGCTGTTAACACCAGTAGTGTTAGTTTAGTTGTTAACACCAGTAGTGTTAGTTTAGTTGTTAACACCAGTAGTGTTAGTTTAGCTGTTAACACCAGTGTAGTGTTAGTTTAGCTGTTAACACCAGTAGTGTTAGTTTAGTTGTTAACACCAGTAGTGTTAGTTAAGTTACTTTAGCTGTTAACACCAGTAGTGTTAGTTTAGCTGTTAACACCAGTAGTGTTAGTTTAGTTGTTAACACCAGTAGTGTTAGTTAAGTTACTTTAGCTGTTAACACCAGTAGTGTTAGTTTAGCTGTTAACACCAGTAGTGTTAGTTTAGCTGTTAACACCAGTAGTGTTAGTTTTGCTGTTAACACCAGTAGTGTTAGTTTAGTTGTTAACACCAGTAGTGTTAGTTTAGCTGTTAACACCAGTAGTGTTAGTTTAGTTGTTAACACCAGTAGTGTTAGTTCAGTTGTTTACACCAGTAGTGTTAGTTTAGCTGTTAACACCAGTGTAGTGTTAGTTTAGCTGTTAACACCAGTAGTGTTAGTTTAGTTGTTAACACCAGTAGTGTTAGTTTAGTTGTTAACACCAGTAGTGTTAGTTTAGCTGTTAACACCAGTGTAGTGTTAGTTTAGCTGTTAACACCAGTAGTGTTAGTTTAGTTGTTAACACCAGTAGTGTTAGTTAAGTTACTTTAGCTGTTAACACCAGTAGTGTTAGTTTAGCTGTTAACACCAGTAGTGTTAGTTTAGTTGTTAACACCAGTAGTGTTAGTTAAGTTACTTTAGCTGTTAACACCAGTAGTGTTAGTTTAGCTGTTAACACCAGTAGTGTTAGTTTAGTTAACACCAGTAGTGTTAGTTTTGCTGTTAACACCAGTAGTGTTAGTTTAGTTGTTAACACCAGTAGTGTTAGTTTAGCTGTTAACACCAGTAGTGTTAGTTTAGTTGTTAACACCAGTAGTGTTAGTTCAGTTGTTTACACCAGTAGTGTTAGTTTAGCTGTTAACACCAGTGTAGTGTTAGTTTAGCTGTTAACACCAGTAGTGTTAGTTTAGCTGTTAACACCAGTAGTGTTAGTTTAGTTGTTAACACCAGTAGTGTTAGTTTAGCTGTTAACACCAGTAGTGTTAGTTTAGCTGTTAACACCAGTAGTGTTAGTTAAGTTGTTAACACCAGTAGTGTTAGTTTAGTTGTTAACACCAGTAGTGTTAGTTAAGTTGTTAACACCAGTAGTGTTAGTTCTCACCGTTGTTCTCGTCCTTGATGGGGAAGCAGAGGATGTTGCGTGTTCTAAAACCGGTGCTGTCGTCCACTCCTCGGTAGAACAGAGGGTGGGAGTACGCATCCTTAATGTTCAGGATCTGCCCAGTCATAGCTACGTGACCCGCTATGCCCTGGTCCGCAGGGATACGGAACTCCTTCTGCACACACAGACTATCTTTAGAATCTTCTTCTTCGTCGTTATCGGCATCATCATCATTATAATCTTTGTAATCGTCAAACAGAGAAGTTCTAGACATGTGTTCTACCTCATCATCACTGACCACACCCCCATCAAACACCTTGGCAACCAGCTCATGGCTGACTTGATCCAGTAGGAACACAGAACAACTATAGACAGAGAGAGAGAATAAGTATTCTATTCTATTTTCCTCCACATTAGTTATTCTGGAAAGCATGTTAGCTGGTTTATGTTGTTTTACATCAAGAACTCACATCTCTGCATCACTGAGGTTCCTGGCCTCAACTATAATCTCTTGCAACAGCACAGACACATCATCTACACACACAGAGAGAGAGAGAGAGAGAGAGAGAGAGAGCACAGGGTGGGGATGGATGAATAAGCAGGCTGATCTACCACAAGTAGGGTCGTATTATCAGTTTTGTAGGGATTCGATTTGAGCCGGAGGAGAGAAGAGAAAAGAGGAGGAGACAAGAGAAGACAAGAGAGAAGAGAAGAGAGAAAAGAACAGAGATGAAGATGAGAGGAGAGAAGAGGAGAGAGAAGAAGTGCAGAGAAGGGAGGATAACTCACCCAGATGTGTGAAGAGATTCTTGGCCACCTGTAACAGCGCCTGACACTCCACTTTGAGTTTCTGTTCTTTCTGGAAGGCCAGTGTGGAGGTGAGGACAGTGGATGTGTAACAGAAGCAGTGCTGGATCTTATGTTCATCCGCCTCCGTGTGTCTGCACAGAGAGAACACATTTATATCCAAAATAAAACATTGAATTCCAAAGTGGAGAAAAGTTGACTGATCAATAGAATAATATGTGTTTAAACAAGCCAGACGGATACACTAAAGGCCTCAGCTGTTACAATAACATCAGTTACACAACTCTGCCTGCAGATGGCAACACCTCACCACTCTGATCACTATAGAGGAGAGAACAGCAGAATGTCAATACTAGAGAAAAACTGTGGTCGTTCTAGACTAGAGGATTTGATTATGAAGGATTTATTTTTCAGGTCAGGTCACATAATCAGGAAAAACGATTCCCTCATCCCTCAATCACCACTCTAGAGAAACTCAACCTCTGAGTCTGGGCTGTTTCTGACAGTAGCTGGCGCTGGACCCTGATTGGCTTGTTGGCACAAAGAATCAGTAGGCTCTCTGGAATGCAGATTCCTCTAAGCCTGGAAGCATCAGATTTCTGTCTGGCAGAACATACGGCATGTGATAGGAGGATAGAACCGGGAAGTGGACGAGAGAGGGACCGGGTGGAATGAGAGACAGATGGAGAGAGTGTAATAGAGGTGGAAAGGGACAAGTGTGATTGATAGAGAGATTTAGAGGAAAGTGGAGTAGAGTGGGGGCTGTTGACTGACAACTGAGGTGAAAGATGGACAGAGGGACAGAGGGACAGAGGGATGGAGGGACAGAGCGATGGAGGGACAGAGGGATGGAAGGACAGAGGGACGGAAGGACAGAGGGACGGAGGGGGGTGGAAAAATGGACTCTGAATTAAAGGTTAAATTCAAGGAAAATAGTGCTATTGGATTTTTACTGTCTCCATTCTCTCCTACTAACCAGGGACGGATTCAGACCTGGGACATCAGGTGAGTGAACCCCCCAGCCAATCAGCAACATAAAAAAATCAATGAACTAGCATCAGTATTTCAGCCCTCGAGGGGTTAATGATTAGCCACGCCCTACAACACCAACATCATCCAAGGATGGGAGGCAGGTGGGAGAGCGGGATTAGAGGAAGATACAGATGATGAGAGAGGGATGAGAAAGAGGGATGATGAGAGAGATGATGGGAGAGTGGGATGATTAGAGAGAGGGATGAGAGAGAGGGATATGAGATAGGGATGAGAGAGAGAGGGATGATAGGAGAGAGGGATGATGAGAGGGAGGATGAGAGAGGGATGATGAGAGAGAGGGATGATGAGAGGGAGGATGAAAGAGAAGGATGATGAGAGACGAGATAGAGGGATGATGGGAAAGAAGGATAGGAAAAATGAGTAAGTTATACTGGAAATACCAGTAATAAGAGGATAAACTCATCTGCTACACAGTTCACTAATAATCCCCTACATATCCAGTCTGTCAGTGTTACTATGGAGACTGTAGTCAGCCCTATCATTAGCCCCCACTGAGGATACTATGGGATGTCTTCCTCTCAGATTCTAGCCAAGATCCTGTCACAGTGTGTGTGTGTGTGTGTGTGTGTGTGTGTGTGTGTGTGTGTGTGTGTGTGTGTGTGTGTGTGTGTGTGTGTGTGTGTGTGTGTGTGTGTGTGTGTGTGTGTGTGTGTGTGTGTGTGTGTGTGTGTGTGAATGTGTGTGTTGAGGGGTAATAACTCTTTGAAAGGAAGAGATGAGTGCCTTTAATCTCCAGCCACTATAATACGATTAGAAATGTATAATCTATAACTAACAGAGAAAGAGAGGCAGGACCAGACAGGAAGAGGCAGGAACAGAGGAAGGGAAAAAGAAGATGAGGAGGAAGTGAGAGAGAAGAGATATGACAGAAGGAGGAAGATAAATGTTTTCAGAGTCTAGAGCCAAAACGTCAGCAGAGAGCTTACTGGGATTACTGCTGTCCTTAGCAATACTTCACCTCCCTCTCTGTCACACTGTGTGTGTGTGTGTGTGTGTGTGTGTGTGTGTGTGTGTGTGTGTGTGTGTGTGTGTGTGTGTGTGTGTGTGTGTGTGTGTGTGTGAGCCCCTTGAGAATGTCTGCTGAGTTGGCCAGTTGGTGTGTTGGCCTGGCGTACGTGTGTGTTGGCAATGTGTATCCAGGGCAGGTTTGAAACTCCTGTTGTAGGGGCTGTGGAGAAACACTCAAACATATTGATTAATGGGGCATCGTCTGGTACACACACACCTGAGGGTGCCGACCATGCTCTCATTGGCCCTCTGCCACTGGAGCTGTTCTGTTATCTCTTGAACCCAGAGGTCTATTAGACAGCATTCTCCTCACTGTGTGTGTGTGTGTGTGTGTGTGTGTGTGTGTGTGTGTGTGTGTGTGTGTGTGTGTGTGTGTGTGTGTCTGTGTGTCTGTGTGTCTGTGTCTGTGTGTGTGTGTGTGTGTGTGTGTGTGTGTGTGCGTGTGCGTATCTCACCTTTGTCCTCCCTGCTTGTTGAAGGCGCAGGCTAGTGCAACCACCTGGCCAGTGGCTCTGCTGACCACAGGGACACACAGCAGAGAGGACACCTCACTGTCCAGCATACTAGACAGCTGTCTACACTCCTCCTAGAGGGAGAGACAGGGAGAGGGTGAGAGAGAGACTTTTTAGATGTTTTGTTTTTCTTTAATGATACATCCTCATTTCATTAACTTCACTAGGGTAGGGGGCAGCATTGGGAATTTTGGATGAAAAGCGTGCCCAAATTAATCTGCCTGCTACTCAGCCATGAAAGCTAGAATTTGCATATAATTAGTAGATTTGGAAAGAAAACACTCTGAAGTTTCTAAAACTGTTTGAATGATGTCTGTGAGTATAACACAACTCATATGGCAGGCAAAGACCTGCCAGGAAGTGGGAAATATGAGGTTTGTAGTTTTTCAACTCTTGGCCTATCGAATACACAGTGTCTATGGGGTCATATTGCACTTCCTAAGGCTTCCACTAGATGTCAACAGTCTTTAGAACTTTGTTTGAGGCTTCTACTGTGAAGTGGGGGCGAATGAGAGGGGATTGAGTCAGAAGTCTGCCAGAGAGGCATGAGCTGACAACGCGCGTTCACGTGATAGTTAACTTGCGTTCCATTGCAATTCTACAGACAAAGGAATTCTCCGGTTGGAACATTATTGAAGATTTATGTTAAAAACAACCTTCAAGATTGATTATTTACATCGTTTGACATGTTTCTACGGACTGTAACGGAACTTTTTGACTTTGTCTGCACCTAGTAATCGCGCCTCATGAATTTTGATTACTGGGCTAAACGCGCGAACAAAAAAGAGGTATTTGGACATAAATGATGGACATTATCGAACAAAACAAACATTTATTGTGGAACTGGGATTCCTGGGAGTGCATTCTGATGAAGATCATCAAAGGTAAGTGAATATTTATAATGCTATTTCTGACTTCTGTTGACTACACAACATGGCGAAACATCTGTTTGGGTTGTGTTAGTCTCTGAGCGCTGTACTCAGATTATTGCATGGTGTGCTTTTTCCGTAAAGTTTTTTTTTTTTTTAATCTGACACAGCGGTTGCATTAAGGAGAAGTGGATCTAAAATTCCATGCATAACAGTTGTATCTTTTAGCAATGTTTATTTTGAGTATTTCTGTCAATTGATGTGGCTCTCTGTAAAATCACCGGATGTTTTGGAACTACTGAATATAACGCGCCAATGTAAACTCAGATTTTTGGATATAAATATGAACTTTACCGAACAAAACATACATGTATTGTCTAACATGAAGTCCTATGAGTGTCATCTGATGAAGATCATCAAAGGTTAGTGATTCATTTTATCTCTATTTCTGCTTTTTGTGACTCCTCTCTTTGGCTGAAAAAATGGCTGTGTTTTTCTGTGACTTGGCTCTGACCTAACATAATCGTTTGGTGTGCTTTCGTCGTAAAGCCTTTTTGAAATCGGACACTGTGGCTGGATTTACAACAAGTTTATCTTTAAAATTGTGTAAAATACTTGTATGTTTGAGGAGTTTTAATTATGGGATTTCTGTTGTTTTGAATTTGGTGCCCTGCAGTTTCACTGGTTGTTGACGAGGTGGGACGCTTCCGTCCCACATACCTTAGTGAGGTTAAAACCTTTCATTAAAACCCCCCTTTAAAAAACAAATATCCCCTGTACTGCATACTCACCTTGCCCCTCTACCCCACAATACAAAACAACACCACACATCACAATAACCAAAACCTCACCACTTCTATAACCGTATATCCAACCCATCTTCCACAGCTGTACAGACATCCCCACAACATACCATATCTCCTGAAACATCTGTACAGACATCCCCACAACATACCATATCTCCTGAAACATCTGTACAGACATCCCCACAACATACCATATCTCCTGAAACATCTTCACCAGCTGTACAGACATCCCCACAACATACCATATCTCCTGAAACATCTCAACACTTGTTATAATTTTATAGAACTTAAATTCCATCCTACAGTGCCTTGCAAAAGTATTCCTCCCCATTTTTCCTATTTTCTTGCACTTGTAATTTGAATGGATTTTTATTTGGATGTCATGTA
This sequence comes from Salvelinus namaycush, assembly GCF_016432855.1. NCBI lineage: Eukaryota > Metazoa > Chordata > Actinopteri > Salmoniformes > Salmonidae > Salvelinus > Salvelinus namaycush. The sequence goes on along the minus strand of NW_024061311.1, from coordinate 138,057 downwards.
ATGGACATACACAAAATAGTCCCAATTGTTGAAGTGAAATTAGAAAAATAACTATTTAAAAAAATTACCACCCCAAAAAACGGAAAGGTGGTGCGTACATATGTATTCACCCCCTTTGCTATGAAGCCCCTGAATAAGATCTGGTGCAACCAATTACCTTCAGAAGTCACATAATTAGTTTAATAAAGTCCACCTGTGTGCAATCTAAGTGTCACATGATCTCAGTATATATACATCTGTTCTGAAAGGCCCCAGAGTCTGCAACACCACTAAACATGGGGCACCACCAAGAAAGCGGCACCATGAAGACCAAGGAGCTCTCCAAACAGGTCAGGCACAAAGTTGTGGAGAAGTACAGATCAGGGTTGGGTTATAAAAAAATATCCCAAACTTTGAACATCCCATGAAGCACCATTAAATCCATTATTAAAAAATGTAAGAATATGGCACCATAACAAACCTGCCAAGAGAGGGCTGCCCACTAAAAAATTCACGGACCAAGCAAGGAGGGCATTAATCAGAGAGGCAACAAAAAGACCAAAGATAACCCTGAAGGAGCTGCAAAGCTCCACAGCGGAGATTGGAGTATATGTCCATAGGACCACTTTAAGCCGTACACTCCACAGAGCTGGGCTTTACGGAAGAGTGTCCAGAAAAAAAATAAGTAAGCGCGTTTGGTGTTCGCCAAAAGGCATATGGGAGACTCCCCAAACATATGGAAGAAGGTACTCTGGTCAGATGAGACTAAAATTGATCTCTTTGGCCATCAGGAAAACGCTATGTCTGGTGCAAACTCAACACCTCTCATCACCCCGAGAACACCATCCCCACATTGAAGCATGGTGGTGGCAGCATCGTGCTGTGGGGATGTTTTTAATCGGCAGGGACTGGGAAACTGGTCAGAACTGAAGGAATGATGGAATGGCGCTAAGTACAGGGAAATTCTTGAGGGAAACCTGTTTCAGTTTTCCATAGATTTGAGACTGGAATGGAGGTTCGCCTTCCAGCAGGACAATGACCCTAAGCATACTGCTAAAGCAACACTTGAGTGCTTCATGGGGAAACATTTAAATGTCTTGGGATGGCCTAGTCAAAGCCCAAACCTCAATCCAATTGAGAATCTGTGGTATGACTTAAAGATTGCTGTACATCAGCGGAACCCATCCAACTTGAAGGAGATGGAGCAGTTTTTCCTTGAGGAATGGGAAAGAATCCCAGTGGCTAGATGTGCCAAGCTAATAGAGACATATCCCAAGAGACTTGCAGCTGTAATTGCTGCAAAAGGTGGCTCTACAAAGTATTGACTTTGGAGGGGGGGGGGGGGGGGTAGTTATGCAAGCTCAAGTTTTCAGTTTTTTTTGTCTGATTTCTTATTTTTTTGACTATAAAAAATATTTTGCATCTTCATAGTGGTAGGCATGTTGTTTAAATCAAATTATAGAACCCCCCCAAAAATCTATTTAATTCCAGGTTGTAAGGCAGCAATATAGGGAAAATGCCAAGAGGGGTGAATACCTTTGCTAGCCACTGTAAGGTGTGCACAGACCATCCCATTAAATAATAGTAAAGGATCTGTTATCCTCCACCTTTGACCCTGCTTCTCCTTGTTAGCTAAATAGCCAACTTTGCCTGAGCAAAGTTTTTTTGAATACCTGTATTTGTATTTACCTGTATATACCTGTATATACCTGTATACCTGTATTTGAATACCTGTATTTGAATACCTGTATCCTATTATAAACATCCCAACAGGAAACTCCATCCCCAACCTCTCACACAGACATTCCAACAGAGACATTAATGGCATTAACCTGGCGCACACAGAAAACACCTCCCCCAGTAATCTCTCCGGGAGCCTAAGAGACGTTATTCCTGTTTGTTGTGCCATGACTTCCAGGTTTTCCACCCCTCCTCCCCGAGCAGCCGCAGGTCACCCAGCCTTAGTAAACCCACTGCCATCAGTCGCCTCTGCAGGGTGGCCAACTGAACCGATCTCAAAAGGATGGATGGATTGTGGAAGATAGGCTCCTCCCACAGCCCAAGCTCCACCCCCCCCCCCCCCCCCCCCTAATTTGGGCCTTAGCAGCTGCCAGGCCCTCAGCACCGCAGAGTAAAAATCAGAGAGACTTGATGTACTCAGCTTCTCCAGCCTCATGAGGAACAGCTGCCGGTCCAACCCTAATCTGACAGCTCTCCTCAGCAGTGTGCATGCTGGTTCCCTCCAGCCAACATCAGTATGGTACAGCAGTCTCTGCGCCGCTTTTAGTCGGAATGGAACCACCCTGCTCTCCAGGTCCACCGGGTGCTGTCCCCTTTCATGGACAGACATATACAACACTGCCAGCCTCAGCCAGTGATGGCCCGACCTGAAAACATCCACCCACCATTTTGATGGAGGGAAACTGGGTGGATTATTGACTGAAGCGCGCCAGCTAAACTGAGTTTTTATGGATATAAAGAAGGACATTATCGAACAAAAGGACCATTTGTGATGTAACTGGGACCTTTTGGAGTGCCAACAGAAGAAGATCATCAAAGGTAAGGCATTTATTATATCCCTATTTCTGACTTTCGTGGCGCACCTGCCTGGTTGAAATATGTTTTTCATGCTTTTGAATGCGGGGCGCTGTCCTCAGATAATCGCATGGTGTGCTTTCGCCGTAAAGCCTTTTTGAAATCTGACACAGTGGCTGGATTAACAAGAAGTTAAGCTTTATTTTGATGTATTACACTTGTGATTTTATGAAAGTTAAATATTTATAATTCTGTAGTTTGAATTTCGCGCTCTGCAATTTCACCGGATGTTGGCCAGGTGGTACGCTACCGTCCCACCTGCCCATAAGAAGTTAAGCGAGCCTACCTGAAGAGTCTCCATAAGAAGTGGAAGAAAAGCCAGCAAAGAAAGAGACCAATAGCAAAGCTCAAAAAGCCCCAGTGCCAGAAAACAATTATTAATCTAATCAGTGTCTGAAGGTCGACCTTTACACACTGTTGTGACTCACTTCCTCAACCTAAACCGTTTCCTGGGTGAGAGGACACCATGCCCCTCATTTTTCCTAGCGTGTTGTACTGATCTTATAAACTTTCCCGGATTGCAAAAAAAAAAGGCTTCACAATTAACCTTTTTCCCTTTAGTCTCATTCAGTAACCTTGACAGTTCCCTCACTGTGTACTTTGACCCCTCTGCCTGAGTGCCTGAGTGGCTGTCAGCTCTGGACCCATTGAGGAGGAGTCTGAAAAGAAAGCCTCCTCATCGTCCTCTTCTTCAGACTCACCTTCTTCCTCCTCATCTCCATCTCCTATCTTGACCACCTGCCCTTTCTCTCTAGTCGGGGCCTCCCCCGAGCACCAGGCAAAGGTTCCTTGGTGCCTTTGACCACATCAGCCTCTCCCCTCCCACCTCCTTTCTTCTCCCCTTTTTCCTCTTCTGCATGACACCCTCCTCCTCCCCCCAAGTCTCTTACACTTCCCCACTATACTCTCCTCATCCCAGCCTCATCTACACCACCATCCATGACATGACTAGACCCAGCCTCATCTACACCACCATCCATGACATGATTAGACCCAGCCTCATCTACACCCCCATCTATAGCCTGACTAGACCCAGCCTCATCTACACCACCATCCATAACATGACTAGACCCAGCCTCATCTACACCACCATCCATGACATGACTAGACCCAGCCTCATCTACACCACCGTCTATAGCCTGACTAGACCCAGCCTCATCTACACCACCATCCATGACATGACTAGACCCAGCCTCATCTACACCACCATCTATAGCCTGACTAGACCCAGCCTCATCTACACCACCATCCATGACATGACTAGACCCAGCCTCATCTACACCACCATCCATAGCATGACTAGACCCAGCCTCATCTACACCACCATCTATAGCCTGACTAGACCCAGCCTCATCTACACCACCATCTATAACATGACTAGACCCAGCCTCATCTACACCACCATCCATAGCATGACAAGGCCCAGTCTCATCTACACCACCATCCATGACATGACTAGACCCAGCCTCATCTACACCACCATCTATAGCCTGACTAGACCCAGCCTCATCTACACCACCATCCATGACATGACTAGACCCAGCCTCATCTACACCACCATCCATGACATGACTAGACCCAGCCTCATCTACACCACCATCCATAACATGACTAGACCCAGCCTCAGCTACACCACCATCTATAGCCTGACTAGACCCAGCCTCATCTACACCACCATCCATGACATGACTAGACCCAGCCTCATCTACACCACCATCCATGACATGACTAGACCCAGCCTCATCTACACCACCGTCTATAGCCTGACTAGACCCAGCCTCATCTACACCACCATCCATGACATGACTAGACCCAGCCTCATCTACACCACCATCCAGGCCTGGGCAATTATTTCCATGGAGGGCCACATTAGAATATATTTTTGTCCATCGTGGGCTGGAATCATATTACAGGATTACACATGATGTGTATGACTGTGTTGACAGATATATCTACTGTAAATCACGTCCAGATATGCTACTTATTTTCCTGTTTTAACATGCACAGAAATAAACCACATCCATGTTCTCCTTTTGGTAGGTGTTTTCATGATGAAACATGCAATGAACTACACAGAGGGAAAAGAACACTGTGCCTTCAGCACCACGGACAGAACTCTTGTTAACGGGTTGTACAAAAACACAAGAACGAGAGAGAGCTCAACATTACATTTAAACTACAGTGTGAGGAGTGAAGTCTCTGATGGGCGTTGACTAGAGCAGTGAAGCCAGGTATAGTTTCTGATGTCGCTATGAGCAGGATTGCTGAGAGGTGAGAGTCAGTAAGAGATGATCTGTGACTTGACTTGACTTGACTCTGTTCACATACAGTACACAGGTTGACCCAAACTGTACAAACATTTTCTGAGCATGACTCCTAATCTCTGGAAAGTTGTATTCATCGAGAGATGCATAGAACCTCGTCAGTGACATTGTTTTGAATAGTTCTCTAATCACTGCACCAGATAGAAGATCGATAAGCTCAAGTTGCAGGTCAGTGGGAGCGTTATCCACATTGAAGGTGAAAGGAGAGGAAACCAACAGCATGTCATTTTCCAAAACTTTGAAATCGTCAAAACGCCGAGAAAAGTCACCGTTCAAAGCACGGAGAAGCGATGTATACTTCTCCAGTTGGTTATCTGAAAGGGAACAGATTAGTAGTGTCGGAAGGTGGGTGAGATTGTTGGCTTCTATGTGGCGGGTCAGGAGGAGTCATTTTCCCTTCCCTACATATTTTCTTTCATTTGCAAAAACTCAGCAATCTCCGACTTCAGGTCTCACACCCTTTTAAGCACTTTCCCCAAACTCGTTTGTGTGGTAGGGGAGATCTGCACGACCCGACTCTGTCTCTTCCAACAGTGAGTCAAACTGTCTGTGGTTTAAAGATTTTGCTCTTATGAAGTTTACCACTTTAGTGACTGTATCCACAACATGGCTCATGTTCAGAACACATTTGCAGAGCACCTCCTGATGAATAATGCAATGCAGGAAAATAATTTTCTGATCTGGGTTCAGCTCAGCTACTTGATCTTGTATGCATTTCAAAAGGCCAACGTTTTTTCCTGTCAAGTTTGGGGACCCATCAGCGGTCACACTGGATAACTTTTCAAAACTCAGTCCCAGCTTTGCTTCACACTTATTAACCTCCTCCAATAAATATTTCCCTGTGGTTGTGCTCTTCGTTGACTGCGCTGAAGCAAGCTCCTCTGTAATTTCAAAGTCCGGGGTTATGACCTCGTAAGAATATCAACAACTGTGCCGTGTCACGTGCATCACTGCTCTCATCCAGGGCCAAGGAGAAATAGGTGAAATCCTTTACCTTGCAATTTCGTCGTTTGCTGAATGCAGTTTTGTGAAAAGTCCTTGCTGCTTTCACAACTGAGAAAGCAACTCTATCGATGAACTTGCCTTCTGCTCAGAAGACAAATTCCTATATTTCTCTGCAGGCTTCGTCTGGAAGGGCCGGGAAGAGTTGTACTCTTTCAGCACACAGCTCTCCCTGATACCTCAATAAGTAAGTATTTCGCTGTCCACTCTTGCTGGAACACACTACATTCATTGTCTCATTCCTCTTCTTTGAAATCTATGAAACAATCATTTTTGCGCAATTTCTAGCAGTGCGTTAACACGCCACCATAGAAAATACAAATTCAAAGAAAACACCATGGAAAGAATCCACATGACCTCTCAACTACAAAACATTCCCAGCATGCATGCACACACACACGAGAGAGAGAGAGAGAGAGAGAGAGAGAGAGAGAGAGAGAGAGAGAGAGAGAGAGAGAGAGAGAGAGAGAGAGAGAGAGAGAGAGAGAGAGAGAGAGAGAGAGAGAGAGAGAGAGAGAGAGAGAGAGAGAGAGAGAGAGAGAGAGAGAGAGAGAGAGAGAGAGAGAGAGAGAGAGAGAGAGAGAGAGAGAGAGAGAGAGAGAGAGAGAGAGAGAGAGAGAGAAAAAATAGGATTTGGCTGGCCTGCCTAAATATCAAGATGCTTTTCACGGTCTAGGATCAAGGTCACTCACCGCAGTGACATCCTGAAGTGTGATGGATTTCTTCTTCTCCACTATTTGCCCGAAGCGCCCAAACAGCAGCTAGAAGAAGAGGTATACATGATCACTTAGTCTCTTGCCTCATCATTTCCCCATGTCAACGTCTAATTTTAATGAAATGTTTAGGGACAGTAACAGGGGTCAGGGGTTAGGGGTCATCACTCACAGGGAAGCTGATCTCCTCCTCTAGAACTTTGTCTCCAACCACCTGAGGAGGATAGAGGTCAGACGTTAGATTCCGTAGGGACCGTTCTAACGGAGGAATACCCTGTTATCACACTGTCGTGGCATTAAAACAGACATTATTTTATTTATTTATTCATTGAATCTTTATTTTAGCAGGGAGGAATCCCATCTTTTACGAGGACGTACCTGACAGAAGAGCTGGTGGTTGTCCTCAGACACCAGTAGCAGACAGCAGCACTGAGACTGTGTCTGCTGCTGCAACTGAGGAGACAAAACAACCAGTACATGACGAATAATAAATACACATTACCTCATCAATGCATGACGAATAATAAATACACATTACCTCATCAATGCATGACGAATAATAAATACACATTACCTCATCAATGCATGACTAATAATAAGTACACATTACATCATCAATGCATGACTAATAATAAGTATACATTACCTCATCAATGCATCATTATTTCATGATCACATCTCTCTAACCCTGCTGATCACATATCTCTCTCTACTGATCACATCTCTCTCGACTGATCACATCTCTCTCTACTGATCACATCTCTCTAACTCTACTGATCACATCTCTCTAACTTTACTGATCACATCTCTCTCTACTGATCACATCTCTCTCTACTGATCACATCTCTCTCTACTGATCACATCTCTCTAACTCTACTGATCACATCTCTCTAACTCTACTGATCACATCTCTCTCTACTGATCACATCTCTCTCTACTGATCACATCTCTCTAACTCTACTGATCACATCTCTCTAACTCTACTGATCACATCTCTCTCTACTGATCACATCTCTCTCTACTGATCACATCTCTCTCTACTGATCACATCTCTCTAACTCTACTGATCACATCTCTCTAACTCTACTGATCACATCTCTCTCTCTGCTGATCACATCTCTCTAACTCTACTGATCACATCTCTCTAACTCTACTGATCACATCTCTCTAACAGCAAGAAGATACACTACCTCCAACTTCCCACTGAGAGAAATAACAGCAACTATTTAACACACACACACACACACACACACACACACACACACACACACACACACACACACACACACACACACACACACACACAAACACACACACACACACACACACACACACACACACACACACACACACACACACACACACACACACACTGAACAGCACATGCAACATACATGTACAAATTATATACAGCAAACGGTGTGTCAGTGTGTGTGTTCTCTGGTATATATACAATTATTGTTTGTAGTGGAAAAGCCATGGTTGTGGTAATGGTGGAACAGCCATGGTTGTGGTAATGGTGGAACAGCCATATTTGTGGTAATGGTGAAACAGCCATATTTGTGGTAATGGTGGAACAGCCATATTTGTAGTTGTAGTGGAACAGCATGGTAATGGTTGTAGTGGAACAGCATGGTAATGGTTGGAGTGGAACAGCATGGTAATGGTTGTAGTGGAACAGCATGGTAATGGTTGTAGTGGAACAGCATGGTAATGGTTGTAGTGGAACAGCATGGTAATGGTTGTAGTGGAACAGCATGGTAATGGTTGTAGTGGAACAGCATGGTAATGGTTGTAGTGGAACAGCATGGTAATGGTGGAACAGCATGGTAATGGTTGTAGTGGAACAGCATGGTAATGGTTGTAATGGAACAGCATGGTAATGGTTGTAGTGGAACAGCATGGTAATGGTTGTAATGGAACAGCATGGTAATGGTTGTAGTGGAACAGCATGGTAATGGTTGTAGTGGAACAGCATGGTAATGGTTGTAGTGGAACAGCATGGTAATGGTTGTAGTGGAACAACATGGTAATGGTTGTAGTGGAACAGCATGGTAATGGTTGTAATGGAACAGCATGGTAATGGTTGTAATTGAACAGCATGGTAATGGTTGTAGTGGAACAGCATGGTAATGGTTGTAGTGGAACAGCATGGTAATGGCTGTAGTGGAACAGCATGGTAATGGTTGTAGTGGAACAGCATGGTAATGGGTGTAGTGGAACAGCATGGTAATGGTTGTAGTGGAACAGCATGGTAATGGTTGTAGTGGAACAGCATGGTAATGGTTGTAGTGGAACAACATGGTAATGGTTGTAGTGGAACAGCATGGTAATGGTTGTAGTGGAACAGCATGGTAATGGTTGTAGTGGAACAGCATGGTAATGGTTGTAACGGAACAGCATGGTAATGGTTGTAGCGGAACAGCATGGTAATGGTTGTAGCGGAACAGCATGGTAATGGTTGTAGTGGAACAGCATGGTAATGGTTGTAGTGGAACAGCATGGTAATGGTTGTAGTGGAACAGCACGGTAATGGTTGTAGTGGAACAGCATGGTAATGGTTGTAGTGGAACAGCACGGTAATGGTTGTAGTGGAACAGCACGGTAATGGTTGTAGTGGAACATCATGGTAATGGTTGTAGTGGAACAGCATGGTAATGGTTGTAGTGGAACAGCATGGTAATGGTTGTAATGGAACAGCATGGTAATGGTTGTAATGGAACAGCATGGTAATGGTTGTAGTGGAACAGCATGGTAATGGTTGTAGTGGAACAGCATGGTAATGGTTGTAATGGAACAGCATGGTAATGGTTGTAATGGAACAGCATGGTAATGGTTGTAATGGAACAGCATGGTAATGGTTGTAGTGGAACAGCATGGTAATGGTTGTAGTGGAACAGCATGGTAATGGTTGTAGTGGAACAGCATGGTAATGGTTGTAGTGGAACAGCATGGTAATGGTTGTAGTGGAACAGCATGGTAATGGTTGTAGTGGAACAGCATGGTAATGGTTGTAGTGGAACAGCATGGTAATGGTTGTAGTGGAACAGCATGGTAATGGTGGAACAGCATGGTAATGGTTATAGTGGAACAGCATGGTAATGGTTGTAGTGGAACAGCCATGGTAATGGTGGAACAGCATGGTAATGGTTGTAGTGGAACAGCATGGTAATGGTTGTAATGGAACAGCATGGTAATGGTTGTAGTGGAACAGCATGGTAATGGTTGTAGTGGAACAGCACGGTAATGGTTGTAATGGAACAGCATGGTAATGGTTGTAGTGGAACAGCATGGTAATGGTTGTAGTGGAACAGCATGGTAATGGTTGTAGTGGAACAGCATGGTAATGGTTATAGTGGAACAGCATGGTAATGGTTGTAGTGGAACAGCATGGTAATGGTTGTAGTGGAACAGCATGGTAATGGTTGTAGTGGAACAGCATGGTAATGGTTGTAGTGGAACAGCATGGTAATGGTTGTAATGGAACAGCATGGTAATGGTTGTAGTGGAACAGCATGGTAATGGTTGTAGTGGAACAGCATGGTAATGGTTGTAGTGGAACAGCATGGTAATGGTTGTAGTGGAACAGCATGGTAATGGTTGTAGTGGAACAGCATGGTAATGGTTGTAGTGGAACAGCATGGTAATGGTTGTAGTGGAACAGCATGGTAATGGTTGTAGTGGAACAGCATGGTAATGGTTGTAGTGGAACATCATGGTAATGGTGGAACAGCATGGTAATGGTTGTAGTGGAACAGCATGGTAATGGTTGTAATGGAACAGCATGGTCATGGTTGTAGTGGAACAGCATGGTAATGGTTGTAGTGGAACAGCATGGTAATGGTTGTAGTGGAACAGCATGGTAATGGTGGAACAGCATGGTAATGGTTGTAGTGGAACAGCATGGTAATGGTTGTAGTGGGACAGCATGGTAATGGTTGTAG
>NW_024061311.1:105000-122500 GCF_016432855.1 Salvelinus namaycush | reverse complement strand
AGAGGGGGGACGTTAGAACACCACCTCCCTGAGAAACACAGAGGGGGGACGTTAGAACACCACCTCCCTGAGAAACACAGAGGGGGGACGTTAGAACACCACCTCCCTGAGAAACACAGAGGGGGGACGTTAGAACACCACCTCCCTGAGAAACACAGAGGGGGGACGTTAGAACACCACCTCCCTGAGAAACACAGAGGGGGGACGTTAGAACACCACCCATACACGGGGGGGCTGATTCCCTATAGACAATACAATACAAGGACAGATTTATAAAAAAATCCATTACTTATTGTCTACTGAAATAAATGAAATCAATGTAATTCCCAGAGCCAGGTGTGTGTACAGATGCGATAGGGACGGGTTTTCCCATGGGTGAGTGTGTTGCTGTGGGTCACTATTGTCTCGTATGATAATACAGAGGGCACCTTTCTCATGCTAATCTATGAGAAAAGACATCTGTTCCAATATGAACTAAAGCTGCACACACACACACGCACACACACACACACGCACACGCACACATGCACACGCACACATGCACAGGGCAGTCAGTATTGCTTGCGATGGCCGATGGGCACAGCAGAGGACAGAGAGGATCAATAGTCTCTTTACAGCACAATTAGATGAAATACCCACTACACAAACAGAGGAAAGCCTTCTACAACAGTGTTCCCCACGTTTGACTCTAGAGAGGAACAGGTTGAGCAGAGTTAGTTACAGCTAATCAGCTCTAATCAGGTTTTAGGATTTGACTGGCAAAGTCTGCAATACTTGAAGCTCTCAAGCACACACACACACACACACACAAGTACACACACACACGCAAGCACACACACACACTGCTAACAGATTGTGTTGGCAGGTGCTTGCAGGTGTGTGCAGGCTTTAGATATTTGTGTGTGTGTGTGTGTGTGTGTGTGTGTGTGTGTGTGTGTGTGTGTGTGTGTGTGTGTGTGTGTGTGTGTGTGTGTGTGTGTGTGTGTGTGTGTGTTTCTAAAAAGCTACGGTAGGAGGAAGCTATTGAGCCTGTAGAGATCACTTACAGAGGAGAGGATCAGAGTCTTACTGAAAGAGACAGAGACCGAGAGAGAGAAAAAAAGAGAAAGAGAGAGATAGAGAAAAACAAACAGACAGACAGAGAGAAACGGAGAGAGACCATAGAGAGAGAGAGAGATATGTTGAGAGAGAGTGGTGTTGGGGGAAAAACATACAACATTATAAAATCCATGTACACAAACAGCAAGTGGTTAAAATTGGCTAAAACTTTATTTCCACAGGGCTGGGGGGTGAGACAGGGATGCAGCTTAAGCCCCACCCTCTTCAACATATATATCAACGAATTGGCGCGGGCACTAGAACAGTCTGCAGCACCCGGCCTCACCCTACTAGAATCTGAAGTCAAATGTCTACTGTTTGCTGATGATCTGGTGTTTCTGTCCCCAACCAAGGAGGGCCTACAGCAGCACCTAGATCTTCTGCACAGATTCAGTCAGACCTGGGCCCTGACAGTAAATCTCAGTAAGAACAAAATAATGGTGTTCCAAAAAAGGTCCAGTCACCAGGACCACAAATACAAATTCCATCTTGTCACGACTTCCGCCGAAGTTGACTCCCCTGCCTGTTCGGGCGGTGCTCGGCGGTCGTCGTCACCGTCCTACTAGCCGCCACCGATCCCTTTTTCGTTTGTCTGTTTGTTTTGTCTTATTAGTTGCACCTGTTTTTTGTTTCGTAATGAGCTTCCCTATAATTAGGAGTTTGACCCGCCCTTGTTTTGTGCGGGATTGTTTTTTGTTACGTGTATTTTGGGTGTTTGGCAAGTGTTCTCTCTGCGCCCTGGATGTTCGGGCTTATTCAGTTTTTGTTAAGAAAAAATATAAGGAATATTTTTCCCAAGCGGCTCTCTCTCTCTGCGTCTGGTTCTTTCGCCAACCTAGTCCCGCGTGACACATCTAGACATCGTTGCCCTAGAGCACACAAAAAACTATACATACCTCAGCCTAAACATCAGCGCCACAGGTAACTTCCACAAAGCTTTGAACGATTGTCTGAGAGACAAGGCAAGAAGAGCCTTCTATGCCATCAAAAGGAACATAAAATTCGACATACCAATTAGGATCTGGCTAAAAATACTTGAATCAGTTATAGAACCCATTGCCCTTTATGGTTGTGAGGTCTGGGGTCACCAAACAAGAATTAAAAAAATGGGACAAAAAACAAATTGAGACTCTGGATGCAGAATTCAGCAAAAATATCCTCTGTGTACAATGTAAAACACCAAATAATGCACGCAGAGCGGAATTTGGCCGATATCCACTAATTATCAAAATCCAGAAAAGAGACGTTCAATTCTACAACCACCTAAAAGGAAGCGATTCCCAAACCTTCCATAACAAAGCCATCACCTACAGAGAGATGAACCTGGAGAAAAGTCCCCTAAGCAAGCTGGTCCAGTTCATAAACACAAACAGACCCCACAGAGCCCCAGGACAGCAACACAATTAGACTCAATCAAATCATGAGAAAACAAAAATATATTTACTTGACACATTGGAAATAATTTACAAATAAACAGAGCATACTAAAATGCTATTTGTCCCTAAACAGAGAGTACACAGTGGCAGAATACCTGACCACCGTTACTGACCTAAACTTAAGGAAAGCTTTGACCTTGTACAGACTCAGTGAGCATAGCCTTGCTATTGAGAAAGGCCGCTGATATGCACACTGCCCACAAAATGAGGTGGAAACTGAGTTGCACTTCCTAACCTCCTGCCAAATGTATGACCATATTAGAGACACATATTTCCCTCAGATTACACAGATCCACAAAGAATTCCAAAACAAATCAAATTTTGATAAACTCCCATATCTACTGGGTGAAATACCAGTGTGCATCACAGCAGCAATATATGTGACCTGTTGCCACAAGAAAAGGGTAACCACTGAAAAACAAACACCATTGTAAATACAACCTATATTTATGTTTATTTATTTTCCCTTTTGTACTTTAACTGTTTGCACATCATTACAACACTGTGTATAGACATAATATGAGTTTATTTCACTTTTGTTTATTATCTACTTCACTTGCTTTGGCAATGCTAACATATGTTTCCCATGCCAATTAAGCCCCTTAAATTTAATTGAGAGAGAGAGAGAGAGAGAGAGAGAGAGCGAGAGAGAGAGAGAGACACAGAGAGAGACACAGAGAGAGAAAGAGGTGGTATATTTTTTTTATCAGTCCTTTGAACAAAGTAAGTGCAGATAATATTCTGTCTAATCTGACATTTACCACAAAGATATATTTTACGCATGGACACACACACATAGGGTTTCATACTACATGGACACACACACTGAGGGTTTCATACTACAGGGACTCACACACAGAGGGTTTCATACCACATGGACTCACACACTGAGGGTTTCATACCACATGGACTCACACACTGAGGGTTTCATACTACAGGGACTCACACACTGAGGGTTTCATACTACAGGGACTCACACACTGAGGGTTTCATACTACAGGGACTCACACACTGAGGGTTTCATACTACAGGGACTCACACACTGAGGGTTTCATACCACAGGGACTCACACACAGAGGGTTTCATACTACAGGGACTCACACACTGAGGGTTTCATACTACAGGGACTCACACACTGAGGGTTTCATACCACAGGGACTCACACACAGAGGGTTTCATACTACAGGGACTCACACACAGAGGGTTTCATACTACAGGGACTCACACACTGAGGGTTTCATACTACAGGGACACACACACTGAGGGTTTCATACAACATGGACTCACACACTGAGGGTTTCATACTACAGGGACTCACACACTGAGGGTTTCATACTACAGGGACTCACACACTGAGGGTTTCATACTACAGGGACTCACACACTGAGGGTTTCATACTACAGGGACTCACACACTGAGGGTTTCATACTACATGGACTCACACACTGAGGGTTTCATACTACAGGGACTCACACACTGAGGGTTTCATACTACAGGGACTCACACACTGAGGGTTTCATACCACATGGACTCACACACAGAGAGTTTCATACTACAGGGACTCACACACTGAGGGTTTCATACCACAGGGACTCACACACAGAGGGTTTCATACCACATGGACTCACACACTGAGGGTTTCATACTACAGGGACTCACACACAGAGGGTTTCATACCACAGGGACTCACACACTGAGGGTTTCATACCTGATCTTCCCCTCCTTTGGCAACTCATGGCTTGGGCCATCACACTGCAGCCTCGAGTCTCCCTCCAGCACGTACACACACACACACTCCTGTAAGATAACACACACATCAGGAGTAGAGCTAGCGTGGGGGGGGGGGGGGGGTGAGGTCATGGGTGCGATCCCCCCAATATTCATGCAGATTAAATTGTATACAGTGCATTCAGAAAGTATTCAGACCCCTTGACTTTTTCCACATTTTGTTACGTTAAAGCCTTATTCTAAAGTGGAATAAATTAAATGTCTTCCTCATCAATCTACACATAATACCCCATAATGACAAAGTGAAAACAGGTTTTTAGAAATTTTAGCAAATGTATTAAAAGTAAAAATAGAAATACCTTATTTACATAAGTATTCAGACCCTTTGCTATGAGGTTTGAAATTGAGCTCAGGTGCATCCTGTTTCCATTGATCATCCTTGAGATGATTCTACAACTTGATCGAAGTCCACCTGTGGTAAATTCCATTGATTGGACATGATTTGGAAAGGCACACACCAGTGTGTATATAAGGTCCCACAGTTGACAGTGAATGTCAGAGCAAAAACCAAGACATGAAGTCAAAGGATTTTTCCATAGAGCTTCAAGACAGGATTGTGTCGAGGCACAGATCTGGGGAAGGGTACCAAAAACATTGCTGCAGCATTGAATGTGCCCAAGAACACAGTGGCCTCCATCATTCTTAAATGGAAGAAGTTTAGAACCACCAAGACTCTTCCTAGAGCTGGCCGCCCGGGAGGTGGTCACCTCAGGGAGGTGACCAAGAACCCGATTGTCACTCTGAAGAGCTCTAGAGTTCCTTTGTGGAGATGGGAGAAACTTCCAGAAAGACAACCACCTCTGCAGCACTCCACCAATCAGGCCTTTATGGTAGAAAGGCCAGACGGAAGCCACTCCTCAGCAAAAGGCACATGACAGCCTGCTTGGAGTTTGCCAAAAGGCACCTAAAGGACTCAGAGCATGAGACCTTCGTCTGATGAAACCAAGATTGAACTTTTTGGCCTGAATGCCGAGCGTCACATCTGGAGGAAACCTGGCACCATCTCTACGGTGAGGCATGGTGGTGGCAGCATGATGCTGTGGGGATGTTTTTCAGCGGCAGGGACTGGGAAACTAGTCGGGATCGAGACTCGAGTGTAACGATCGTCTGTGGTGGTAAAAGTATCGGACCAAGTTGCGGCGTGGTAAGTGTTCATGTCTTTTTAATAAACAAAACTGAACACTGGAACAAAACAATAAACGAAGTGAACAAACGAAACAGTACCGTGTGGCGACAAACACTGACACGGAAGACAAACACCCACAAACCAAAAGACAAAACAGGCTACCTAAATATGGTTCCCAATCAGAGACAACGACTAACACCTGCCTCTGATTGAGAACCATATCAGGCCAAATACAGAAACAGGAAAACTAGATACACAACATAGAATGCCCACTCAGCTCACGTCCTGACCAACACTAAAACAAAGAAAACACAAAAGAACTATGGTCAGAACGTGACATCGAGGCTGTAATTGCTGTCAAAGGTGCTTCAACAAAGTACTAAGTAAAAGGTCTGAATACTTATGTAAACATGATGTTTCATTTATTTTTTATTTTTTATAAATTAGCAAAAATGTCTAAAAACCTAAAATTCTTTCCATTTTAGAATGAGGCTGTAACATAACAAAATGTGGAAGAAGGGAAGGGGTGTGAATACTTTCAGAATGCCTTGTATCTTACCAAAAACCAAAGAAAAACATCTAATACTATAAAACACGGCAAAATGTGTTAATAATAATATGATATATAATATGATTTAATTAAATACTGAAATGTGTCTGTGCGGGTGTTGCTTATTTGATAAAGTAATGTACAGAACAGCTGTGTCTGATGCAATATCCCCCTGAGGGCCCCCCCTGGACTGATACTGGGGGCTGCTACTGGCAGGAACCAGGTTTTCAAATTGATTATTCATTTATTTGTTTATTTTGTCAGTTCATTAGTTTAGAACTACTTTTGTTATCTTACTAACAGCCTAATTTATTCAGTACCAAAATTAAAAACAAATATTTTTTTAGAGAAAATTATCCTGAAATAAATGAAAGCAGATCATTCATTTTTACAATTGTCTCACAGCCGAGAGGCTATCGGCCATTACTGAACATGCAAATAGCTAACTGCAATGAAGCAGCCAATGTAAAACAACATTTTCAAACATTTTCCAAAATGCAATTAGTGGGAAAAAAGCGCAATTAATACGAGGGGTTTCATGTTACGGAGGTGTAAATCTAGGTGATAATCTAATTCTGACGTGAGACTGTGAGAGCTTGATGGATATTCAGCTCAAACTCGGCTCTGTGTGGTGTGTGTGTGTGTGTGACAAACAGCGTAAAATAGGCCTACATGACGAACAAACAAAATAACACACTCAGCAATTTAATTTCACAAAATTCAGCGGCTAACCAACTAACTGTTAACTATTAACACCCATAGAGATGATGACTAATGTGTATTATTGACAGGCCATATAAGCTGTTCATTTTGTTACTTTTTTGGTCAGAAGGGCCCCTGGAGAAAGACCCGCCTCCTCTGACACTAGCTCCGCCCCTGGCACTCATACTTATCATACACACCTATATATAAATGACAACACCCTGGTGCAGTTTTGAGGAATGGCTGCTTGACCCCTCCCAAAACTACACTACCCAGCAGCCCTGTGTGTACGTACCACGCTGGGCAGTAGCCCCTGTACGGTCTCTCTGAGAGCATCTCGGAGTGAGCGAACGTCAACAACTGCTGCCAGCCGCAGTAAAGCATCCTGGGAGGAAACAGAAACAGCTTTATGACAAGACACCATACAGCTAATAAGAGGGAACAAAGACAATACACACTTTATATGAGGGAACAAAGACAATACACACTTTATATGAGGGAACAAAGACAATACACACTTTATATGAGGGAACAAAGACAATACACACTTTATATGAGGGAACAAAGACAATACACACTTTATATGAGGGAACAAAGACAATACACACTTTATATGAGGCAACAAAGACAATACACACTTTATATGAGGGAACAAAGACAATACACACTTTATATGAGGGAACAAAGACAATACGCACTTTATATGAGGCAACAAAGACAATACACACTTTATATGAGGCAACAAAGACAATACACACTTTATATGAGGCAACAAAGGACAGTGTCATGTAAAGACAGCCAGTGTGACAGCCATATGTATTGGCAAAACTGATGAACTCACTCTCACTCACTCACTCACTCACTCACTCACTCACTCACTCACTCACTCACTCACTCACTCACTCACTCACGCACGCACGCACGCACGCACGCACGCACGCACGCACGCACGCACGCACGCACGCACGCACGCACGCACGCACGCACGCACGCACGCACGCACGCACGCACGCACGCACGCACGCACGCACGCACGCACGCACGCACGCACGCACACACACACGCACACACACACACACATACACATACACATACACATATACACACACACACACAGCGGGTGTGTGATTGGCTGGAGAATGACCAGGAGGAATCAATCACCTCCCATAAATCTGCAAACCAATTTAACCAATGGGATTTGGGAATTTCTGTGTTTGTTTCCCACCCTGACCTCCATCAGGCTGTATCATGCTTTAGAGAGAGGGACTAGAGTTTTAGGGAGAGGGGCTGGGGTTTTAGGGAGAGGGGCTAGAGTTTTAGGGAGAGGGACTGGAGTTTTTGGGAGAGAGACTGGGGTTTTAGGGAGAGGGACTGGAGTTTTTGGGAGATAGACTGGAGTTTTAGGGAGAGGGACTAGAGTTTTAAGGAGAGGGACTAGAGTTTTAGGGAGAGGGACTAGAGCTTTTGGGAGAGAGACTGGGGTTTTAGGGAGAGGGACTGGAGTTTTTGGGAGAGAGACTGGAGTTTTAGGGAGATGGACTCAAGTTTTAGGGAGAGGGACTGGAGTTTTAGGGAGAGGGACTAGAATTTTAGGGCGAGGGCTGGGGTTTTTGGGAGAGGGGCTGGGGTTTTAGGGAGAGGGGCTGGGTTTTTTGGGAGAGGGACTCGAGTTTCAGGGAGAGGGGCTAGAGTTTTAGGGAGAGAGACTGGGGTTTTAGGGAGCGGGACTAGAGTTTTAGGGAGAGGGACTAGAGTTTTAGGGAGAGGGACTGGAGTTTTAGAGAGGGGGACTAGAGTTTTAGGGAGAGGGCTGGGGTTTTAGGGAGAGGGACTAGAGTTTTTGGGAGAGGGACTGGGGTTTTAGGGAGAGGGACTGGAGTTTTAGGGAGAGGGACTAGAGTTTTAGGGAGAGGGACTAGACTTTTAGGGAGAGGGCTGGGGTTTTTGGGAGAGGGGCTGGGGTTTTAGGGAGAGGGGCTGGGTTTTTTGGGAGAGGGACTCGAGTTTTAGGGAGAGGGGCTAGAGTTTTAGGGAGAGAGACTGGGGTTTTAGGGAGCGGGACCAGAGTTTTAGGGAGAGGGGCTGGGTTTTAGAGAGAGGGGCTGGGTTTTAGAGAGAGGGGCTGGGGTTTTTAGGAGAGGGACTAGAGTTTTAGGGAGAGGGGCTGGGGTTTTAGGGAGAGGGGCTGGGGTTTTAGGGAGAGGTGCTGGCGTTTTATGGGGAGGGGCTGGGATTTTAGGGATAGGGAGTAGAGTTTTTGGGAGAGGGGCTGGAGTTTATGGAGAGGTGCTGGCGTTTTACGGGGAGGGGCTGGGGTTTTAGGGATAGGGAGTAGAGTTTTAGGGAGAGGAGCTGGAGTTTTAGGGAGAAGGGCTGGGATTTTAGGGAGCGATACTGAAGTTTTAGGGAGAGGGACTAGAGTTTTAGGGAGGGGCTGGGGTTTTAGGGAGAGGGGCTGGGGTTTTCGGGAGAGGGGCTGGGCTGAAGAGATAAATTATTGTAACTCTTAACTGGTGCAGCATAGAGGTGAATAGATACATTTAGTTCTACAGTCCTGGGGGTCATGCTCTACAGCCTGATTAGACAGTAGAGATACTTATTATTATTCTGTCAAAATAGAGAGAGCAGGTCAGGAAAAGAGAGGAAGAAAGACAAATATCGATAAAAAGAATGAGAGTGGGGTGGAGAAAGAGAGAATTAGAGAGAGTGGGGAGGAGAAAGAGAGAGAATGAGAGAGAGTGGGGAGGAGAAAGAGAGAGAATGAGAGAGAGTGGGGAGGAGAAGGAGAGAGAGTGGGGAGGAGAAAGAGAGAGAATGAGAGAGAGTGGGGAGGAGAAAGAGAGAGAGTGGGGAGGAGAAAGAGAGAGAGTGGGGAGGAGAAAGAGAGAGAACGAGAGAGAGTGGGGTGGAGAAAGAGAGAGAATGAGAGAGAGTGGGGAGGAGAAAGAGAGAGAGTGGGGAGGAGAAAGAGAGAGAATTAGAGAGAGTGGGGAGGAGAAAGAGAGAGAATGAGAGAGAGAGTGGGGAGGAGAAAGAGAGAGAGTGGGGAGGAGAAAGAGAGAGAATTAGAGAGAGTGGGGAGGAGAAAGAGAGAGAATGAGAGAGAGAGTGGGGAGGAGAAAGAGAGAGAGTGGGGAGGAGAAAGAGAGAGAATTAGAGAGAGTGGGGAGGAGAAAGAGAGAGAATGAGAGAGAGAGTGGGGAGGAGAAAGAGAGAGAATGAGAGAGAGAGTAGGGAGGAGAAAGAGAGAGAGTGGGGAGGAGAAAGAGAGAGAATTAGAGAGAGTGGGGAGGAGAAAGAGAGAGAATTAGAGAGAGTGGGGAGGAGAAAGAGAGAGAAAGAGAGAGAGTGGGGAGGAGAAAGAGAGATAATGAGAGAGAGTGGGGAGGAGAAAGAGAGAGAGTGGGGAGGAGAAAGGGATGTTGTGTTTAATTGATCTGATCACTGGCGCCCTTCAAATGTCAGAGCACTCAGCATGATTACTATAGCTCAGTAAGAGGGCAACAGGGTCTGCACAGAGAGAGAGAGAGATAAGGAAGGGGAGAGAGAGATAAGGAAGGGGAGAGAGAGATAAGGAAGGGGAGAGAGAGATAAGGAAGGGGAGAGAGAGATAAGGAAGGGGAGAGAGAGATAAGGAAGGGGAGAGAAAGATAAGGAAGGGGAGAGAGAGATAAGGAAGGGGAGAGAGAGATAAGGAAGGGGAGAGAGAGATAAGGAAGGGGAGAGAAAGATAAGGAAGGGGATAGAAGGAGATAAGAGCGATAAGGAAGAGGAGAGGTGAACTGCAGGGATAGGAAGAAGGGGGGAGGGATTAGAGAGGGGAGGTAGAGGAGAGAGGGAAGTTGAGAGAGGAGAAGGGAGAGAGGGAGAGGAAGAGAACAGGGGAAAGAAGATTCCACTCATCCAGCTGGCCCTGAGGCTCAGAACACCCGCTCCAATCATTACTCTGACCTAATGATAACAACACACTAATTCCACTATCTGAAATTCACTCTTCAGCTTCCCTATTCTGTCACAATAGGAGAACCATTTTTGGTTCCAGGTAGAATTATTTTAGGTTCCATGTAGAACCCTCTGTGTAAAGGGTTCCATCTGGAACCAAAAGGTTTCTACCTAGAACCAAAAAGGGTTCTTTCAAGGGTTCTTCTATGGGGACAGCTGAAGAACACTTTTAGGTTCTAGATATCATCCTCAGAGTCTACAGTAGATCAAATCAAATCACATTTTATTCATTACATGCCTCGTAAACAACAGACGTAGACTAACTATGAAATGCACGCACGCACGTGTGTGTGTGTGTGTGTGTGTGTGTGTGTGTGTGTGTGTGTGTGTGTGTGTGTGTGTGTGTGTGTGTGTGTGTGTGTGTGTGTGTGTGTGTGTGTGTGTGTGTGTTGGGGGGAAAGGTAGGAAGCTGAATATTTCCATAAATTATAGTATTTTTAAGCTGGATTTTATTTGTTCCACAATGCACCAGAAGTCAGAGATCAAATACTGCCATTTTAGTTAGTCAGATTACCCAAAGCTCTGAGAGTGAACATGCGTGCGTGGGGGCGTTACTATAGCAGCTTCATGATGAGGAATGATGCAATAGAGCAGCTACCAGACAATAGAAACGTGAAAACCTAGAGCAGCTACCAGACAATAGAAACGTGAAAACCTAGAGCAGCTACCAGACAATAGAAACGTGAAAACCTAGAGCAGCTACCAGACAATAGAAACGTGAAAACATAGAGCAGCTACCTGACAATAGAAACGTGAAAACCTAGAGCAGCTACCTGACAATAGAAACGTGAAAACATAGAGCAGCTACCAGACAATAGAAACGTGAAAACCTAGAGCAGCTGCCAGACAATAGAAATGTGAAAACCTAGAGCAGCTACCAGACAATAGAAACGTGAAAACATAGAGCAGCTACCTGACAATAGAAACGTGAAAACCTAGAGCAGCTACCTGACAATAGAAACGTGAAAACATAGAGCAGCTACCAGACAATAGAAACGTGAAAACCTAGAGCAGCTGCCAGACAATAGAAATGTGAAAACCTAGAGCAGCTACCAGACAATAGAAACGTGAAAACCTAGAGCAGCTGCCAGACAATAGAAATGTGAAAACCTAGAGCAGCTACCAGACAATAGAAATGTGAAAACCTAGAGCAGCTACCTGACAATAGAAATGTGAAAACCTAGAGCACCTACCAGACAATAGAAATGTGAAAACCTAGAGCAGCTACCAGACAATAGAAATGTGAAAACTAGAGCAGCTACCAGACAATAGAAACGTGAAAACCTAGAGCAGCTACCAGACAATAGAAACGTGAAAACCTAGAGCAGTTACCAGACAATAGAAATATGAAAACCTAGAGCAGCTACCTGACATTTTCTGACCCCCCCCCCCCCCCCCCCCACACACACACACACACATTTTCTCCCTCTCTAGCTCACACGTTTAAGATAGTAACTTGAAGTAAACACACACAAAGTGGCGCGCACACACACACACATACACAGACCCATAATTCTCTCTCACACACACACATACACAGACCCATAATTCTCTCTCACATGCACACACACACACACACACACACACACATACACAAACCCATAATTCTCTCTCACATGCACACACACACACACACACACACACACACACACACACACACACACACACACACACACACACACACACACACACACACACACACACACACACACACACACACACACACACACACACACACACACATACATACACACATACACAGACCCATAATTCTCTCTCACATGCACACACACACACACACACATACACACATACACAGACCCATAATTCTCTCTCACATGCACACACACACACACACACATACACACATACACAGACCCATAATTCTCTCTCACATGCACACACACACACACACACACACACACACACACACACACACACACACACACACACACACACACACACACACACACACACACACACACACACACACACACACACACACACACACACACACATCTGTAAATATATTTAGAGAAGCAGCAGGCTGCAGTATTGAAGGGCATGTTGGGACTCTACACAGGGAGGGAGGGGGTGTCAGTTGTACAGTACAGCGTGTCTCCCCCAGGCGCTCTGAGCAGCTTATTACATATGATTAAATAGGATTAGATATGATTAAATATGATCAATCAATCAACCTGTAAGAATGCCTCTGTAATGAACCTGGATCTGTGCCAGCCAGCCTGTGTGTGTGTGTGTGTGTGTGTGTGTGTGTGTGTGTGTGTGTGTGTGTGTGTGAGTGAGAGGGTGTGTGTGTGTGTGTGTGTGTGTGGGTGTGTGTGCGTGTGTGTGTGTGTGTGTGTGTGTGTGTGTGTGTGTGTGTGTGTGTGTGTGTGTGTGTGTGTGTGAGTGTGTGTGAGTGTGTGTGCGTGTGTGTGTGTGTGTGTGTGTGTGTGTGTGTGTGTGTGTGTGTGTGTGTTGCTTTGCATACGGTTGGATTCATCAGAAGGCTCTCCAGTCTGGAGATCTTAATTAACCTTGTGCCTTCCCCACCGTAATGCTCCCTCACCCAGAACATAGTCATCAACATACCACCCGCATTACCATGGCACCATCATCACCATAACACACTCATTACCCTGACACCATCATCACCATAACACACTCATTACCCTGACACCATCATCACCATAACACACTCATTACCCTGACACCATCATCACCATAACACACTCATTACCCTGACACCATCATCACCATAACACACTCATTATCCTGACACCATCATCACCATAACACACTCATTACCCTGACACCATCATCACCATAACACACTCATTACCCTGACACCATCATCACCATAACACACTCATTACCCTGACACCATCATCACCATAACACACTCATTACCCTGACACCATCATCACCATAACACACTCATTACCCTGACACCATCATCACCATAACACACTCATTACCATGGCACCATCATCACCATAACACACTCATTATCCTGACACCATCATCACCATAACACACTCATTACCCTGACACCATCATCACCATAACACACTCATTACCATGGCACCATCATCACCATAACACACTCATTACCCTGACACCATCATCACCATAACATACTCATTACCCTGACACCATCATCACCATAACACACTCATTACCCTGACACCATCATCACCATAACACACTCATTACCCTGACACCATCATCACCATAACACACTCATTACCCTGACACCATCATCACAATAACACACTCATTACCCTGACACCATCATCACCATAACACACTCATTACCCTAACACCATCATCACCATAACACACTCATTACCCTGACACCATCATCACCATAACACACTCATTACCCTGACACCATCATCACCATAACACACTCATTACCCTGACACCATCATCACCATAACACACTCATTACCCTGACACCATCATCACCATAACATACTCATTACCCTGACACCATCATCACCATAACACACTCATTACCCTGACACCATCATCACCATAACACACTCATTACCCTGACACCATCATCACCATAACACACTCATTACCCTAACACCATCATCACCATAACACACTCATTACCCTGACACCATCATCACCATAACACACTCATTACCCTGACACCATCATCACCATAACACACTCATTACCCTGACACCATCATCACCATAACACACTCATTACCCTGACACCATCATCACCATAACATACTCATTACCCTGACACCATCATCACCATAACACACTCATTACCCTGACACCATCATCACCATAACATACTCATTACCCTGACACCATCATCACCATAACATACTCATTACCCTGACACCATCATCATCATAACACACTCATTACCCTGACACCATCATCACCATAACACACTCATTACCATGGCACCATCATCACCATAACACACTCATTACCCTGACACCATCATCACCATAACACATTCATTACCCTGACACCATCATCACCATAACATACTCATTACCCTGACACCATCATCACCATAACACACTCATTACCCTGACACCATCATCACCATAACACACTCATTACCCTGACACCATCATCACCATAACACACTCATTACCCTGACACCATCATCACCATAAACACACTCATTACCCTGACACCATCATCACCATAACACACTCATTACCCTGACACCATCATCACCATAACACACTCATTACCCTGACACCATCATCACCATAACACACTCATTACCATGGCACCATCATCACCATAACACACTCATTACCCTAACACCATCATCACCATAACACACTCATTACCCTGACACCATCATCACCATAACACACTCATTACCCTAACACCATCATCACCATAACACACTCATTACCATGGCACCATCATCACCATAACACACTCATTACCCTAACACCATCATCACCATAACACACTCATTACCCTGACACCATCATCACCATAACACACTCATTACCCTAACACCATCATCACCATAACACACTCATTACCCTGACACCATCATCACCATAACACACTCATTACCCTGACACCATCATCACCATAACACACTCATTACCCTGACACCATCATCACCATAACACACTCATTACCCTGACACCATCATCACCATAACACACTCGCGCTGTTGCACCTTCTTCACCACACTGTCTGTGTGCGTGGACCACTTCAGTTTGTCGGTGATATGTAAAACTTAAAACTTTCCACTTTCTCCACTGCTGTCACGTCGATGTGGATAGTGGGGGTGGTCCCTTTGCCGTTTCCTGAAGTCCACGATCATCTCTTTTATTTTGCTGACATTGAGTGAGTGGTTATTTTCCTGACACCACACTCATAGGGCCCTCAACTCCTCCCTGTAGGCCGTCTCGTCGCTGTTAGTAATCAAGCCTAGTGTTGTCTGCAAACTGAAAATTCTTACATAGGTATTCATCTTGTCCAGGGTGGATAGGGCTGTGTGCAGTGTGTGGGTGATTGCATCGTCTGTGGACCTTTTGGGGTGGTAAGCAAATTGGAGTGGGTCTAGGGTGACAGGTAGGGTGGAGGTGATATGATCCTTGACTAGTCTCTCAAAGCACTTCATGATGACGGAAGTGAGTGCTATGAGGCAGTAGTCATTTAATTCAGTTACCTTAGCTTTCTTGGGAACAGGAACAATGGTGGCCATCTTGAAGCATGTGGGGACAGCAGACTGGGATAAGTATTGATTAAATATGTCCGTAAACACCAGCGAACTAGTCTGCTCATGCTTTGAGGATGTGACTAGGGATGCCGTCTGGGCCGGCAGCCCTGTGGGGGTTTACTCAAGTCGACCACGGAGAAGGAGAGCCTACAGTCTTTGGTAGCAGGCCGTGTCGGTGGCACTGTAATGTCCTCAAAGCAAAGAAGTTGTTTAATTTGTCCGGGAGCAAGATGTCGATGTCCGCGACGGGGCTGGTTTTCATTTTTTAATCCGTGATTGTCTGTAGACCCTGCCACATACGTCTCGTGTCTGATCCTCTGAGTTGTGACTCCTCTTTGACCCTATACTGATGTTTTGCCTGTTTGACTGACACACACACACACACACACACACACACACACACACACACACACACACACACACACACACACACACACACACACACAGTGGGCTGGTTGGTGAAGCTGTGGTCCTGGCTGTTATTCCAACAGAGCAGCATCTCCAGTAGCACACAAACACTGGAGACACATGCACTGTAGAATACAGCCAGGCCTGAAACGCCAGCTACACACACACACACACACACACACACTCCCACTTACACACACACTCCCACTTACACACACACACACACACACACACACACACACACACACACACACACACACACACACACACACACACACACACACACACACACACACACACACACACACACTACATAAGAGAGTGAGAGAAAGCAAGTGAACAAGTGAGTGGGTCAAAGAAAGTGTGTGTGTGTCTGTGTGTATTGCTGTATGTGTCTGTGTGTGTGGCTGTATGTCTGTGTGTGTGTGGCTGTATGTCTGTGTGTGTGGCTGTATGTGTGTATGTGTGTGTGTCTGTGGCTGTATGTGTGTGTGTGTGGCTGTATGTGTGTGTGTGTGGCTGTATGTCTGTGTGTGTGGCTGTATGTGTGTCTGTGTGTGTGTGGCTGTATGTGTGTCTGTGTGTGTGTGTGTGTGGCTGTATGTGTGTCTGTGTGTGTGTGTGGCTGTATGTGTGTCTGTGTGTGTGGCTGTATGTGTGTGTGGCTGTATGTCTCTCTCCTGGAGGTAAAATGAACGGTCAGAGTGACATTTACACAGATTCCCTTCAAACAACCCTGCTGATTCACACACAACTCACCTACACATATAGGTCTCACCACCAGATTAAGCAACTACTTAACTGACAGAGAAAGATAGGTTGATAAAGGGAGAGAGAGAGGGACTGAGAGAGAGAGAGAAAGAGGGAACGAGAGTGAGAGAGAGAGCGAGAGAGAGAGAGAGAGAGGGAACGAGAGCGAGAGAGAGAGAGAGAGGGAACGAGAGCGAGAGAGAGAGAGAGAGCGGGAACGAGAGCGAGAGAGAGAGAGAACGATAGCGGGAGAGAGAGTGAGAGAGAGCGGGAGAGAGCGGGAGAGAGAGAGAGAGGGAACGAGAGCGAGAGAGAACGATAGCGGGAGAGAGAGAGAGAGCGGGAGAGAGCGGGAGAGAGAGAGAGAGAGAGAGGGAACGAGAGCGAGAGAGAGAGCGAGAGAGTGAG
>NW_024061311.1:92500-97500 GCF_016432855.1 Salvelinus namaycush | reverse complement strand
GTAATTCTTGGGCAGTTAGTTGGATGGATGGAAGATACACCCTTTTCTCTCTCTCTCTCTCTCTCTCTCTCTCTCTCTCTCTCTCTCTCTCTCTCTCTCTCTCTCTCTCTCTCTCTCTCTCTCTCTCTCTCTCTCTCTCTCTCTCTCTCTCTCTCTCTCTCTCTCTCTCTCTCTCTCTCTCTCTCTCTCTCTCTCTCTCTCTCTCTCTCTCTCTCTTTGCTCTTTGCTCTTTGCTCTTTGCTCGCCATCCTCCTCTCCATCCCATAACGTCCTTTTTCATTCTCTCTCTGCAGACTGTATAACAGGTTATTAATGTATTTGTTACATCTTGGCCAGCTCGCTTATCAGTGATTTGCAGGAATCTATTTTGACTTTCAAAACAGGGCTGTCTTTGTGTGTGTGTGTGTGCATATTCTATTTTTCTTCTCTATTCAGGCACAACTAAACACAAACACCCTCTGGGTATATTGAAGGTGAATAGCCACTCAACACAAACACCCTCTGGGTATATTGAAGGTGAATAGCAACTCAACACAAACACCCTCTGGGTATATTGAAGGTGAATAGCCACTAAACACAAACACCCTCTGGGTATATTGAAGGTGAATAGCCACTCAACACAAACACCCTCTGGGTATATTGAAGGTGAATAGCCACTAAACACAAACACCCTCTGGGTATATTGAAGGTGAATAGCAACTCAACACAAACACCCTCTGGGTATATTGAAGGTGAATAGCAACTCAACACAAACACCCTCTGGGTATATTGAAGGTGAATAGCCACTAAACACAAACACCCTCTGGGTATATTGAAGGTGAATAGCCACTAAACACAAACACCCTCTGGGTATATTGAAGGTGAATAGCCACTAAACACAAACACCCTCTGGGTATATTGAAGGTGAATAGCAACTCAACACAAACACCCTCTGGGTATATTGAAGGTGAATAGCCACTAAACACAAACACCCTCTGGGTATATTGAAGGTGAATAGCAACTCAACACAAACACCCTCTGGGTATATTGAAGGTGAATAGCCACTAAACACAAACACCCTCTGGGTATATTGAAGGTGAATAGCCACTAAACACAAACACCCTCTGGGTATATTGAAGGTGAATAGCAACTCAACACAAACACCCTCTGGGTATATTGAAGGTGAATAGCCACTAAACACAAACACCCTCTGGGTATATTGAAGGTGAATAGCCACTAAACACAAACACCCTCTGGGTATATTGAAGGTGAATAGCAACTCAACACAAACACCCTCTGGGTATATTGAAGGTGAATAGCCACTAAACACAAACACCCTCTGGGTATATTGAAGGTGAATAGCCACTAAACACAAACACCCTCTGGGTATATTGAAGGTGAATAGCCACTAAACACAAACACCCTCTGGGTATATTGAAGGTGAATAGCCACTAAACACAAACACCCTCTGGGTATATTGAAGGTGAATAGCAACTCAACACAAACACCCTCTGGGTATATTGAAGGTGAATAGCAACTCAACACAAACACCCTCTGGGTATATTGAAGGTGAATAGCCACTAAACACAAACACCCTCTGGGTATATTGAAGGTGAATAGCAACTCAACACAAACACCCTCTGGGTATATTGAAGGTGAATAGCAACTCAACACAAACACCCTCTGGGTATATTGAAGGTGAATAGCCACTAAACACAAACACCCTCTGGGTATATTGAAGGTGAATAGCCACTCAACACAAACACCCTCTGGGTATATTGAAGGTGAATAGCAACTCAACACAAACACCCTCTGGGTATATTGAAGGTGAATAGCCACTAAACACAAACACCCTCTGGGTATATTGAAGGTGAATAGCAACTCAACACAAACACCCTCTGGGTATATTGAAGGTGAATAGCCACTAAACACAAACACCCTCTGGGTATATTGAAGGTGAATAGCAACTCAACACAAACACCCTCTGGGTATATTGAAGGTGAATAGCAACTCAACACAAACACCCTCTGGGTATATTGAAGGTGAATAGCCACTAAACACAAACACCCTCTGGGTATATTGAAGGTGAATAGCAACTCAACACAAACACCCTCTGGGTATATTGAAGGTGAATAGCCACTAAACACAAACACCCTCTGGGTATATTGAAGGTGAATAGCCACTAAACACAAACACCCTCTGGGTATATTGAAGGTGAATAGCAACTAAACACAAACACCCTCTGGGTATATTGAAGGTGAATAGCAACTCAACACAAACACCCTCTGGGTATATTGAAGGTGAATAGCCACTAAACACAAACACCCTCTGGGTATATTGAAGGTGAATAGCAACTCAACACAAACACCCTCTGGGTATATTGAAGGTGAATAGCCACTAAACACAGGAGAACGATGGCCAATAACCTGGCTATTATTACAGAGATGAGAACGCTTTTATACGTGTGTGTGTGTGTGTTTGCGTGCATGAGTGTGTGTGTCCCTGTCTGTGTGTGTGTGTGTGTGTGTTTGCGTGCATGAGTGTGTGTGTCCCTGTCTGTGTGCGTGTGTGTGTTCTTATTACACAGAGCCAACATCCTCATCAAACATCACCTGTCCACACACGCACGCACACACACAGAGTGTGTGAATACAGGAGTGCGTGGTGTGTCAGAGGTAGATAATATACAAAAGTGAAATAAACAATAAAAATGAACAGTAAATATTACACTCACAGAAGTTCCAATATTACAAATGTCATATTATGTCTATATACAGTTTTGTAACGATGTACAAATGGTTAAAGTACGAAAGGGAAAACAAATAAGCATAAATATGGGCTGTATTTACAATGGTGTTTGTTCTTCACTGGTTGCCCTTTTCTTGTGGCAACAGGTCACAAATCTTGCTGCTGTGATTGTACACTGTGGTATTTCACCCAGTAGATATGGGAGTTTATCAAAATCGGGTTTGTTTTCGAATTCTTTTTGGATCTGTGTATTCTGAGGGAAATATGTGTCTCTAATATGGTCATACATTTGGCAGGAGGTTAGGAAGTGCAGCTCAGTTTCCACCTCATGTTGTGGGCAGTGTGCACATAGCCTGTCTTCTCATGAGAGCCAGGTCTGCCAACGGGGGCCTTTCTCAATAGCAAGGCTATGCTCACTGAGTCTGTACATAGTCAAAGCTTTCCTTAAGTTTGGTTCAGTCACAGTGGTCAGGTATTCTGCCACTGTGTACTCTCTGTTTAAGGCCAAATATCATTCTAGTTTGCTCTGTTGTTTCTTTCCAATGCGTCAAGTAATTATCTTTTTGTTTTCTCATGATTTTGTTGGGTCTAATTGTGTTGCTGTCCTGGGGCTCTGTGGGGTGTGTTTGTGTTTGTGAACAGAGCCCCAGGACCAGCTTGCTTAGGGGACTCTTCTCCAGGTTCATCTCTCTGTAGGTGATGGCTTTGTTATGGAAGGTTTGGGAATCGATTCCTTTTAGGTGGTTGTAGAATTTAACGGCTCTTTTCTGGATTTTGATAATTAGTGGGTATATCGGCCTAATTCTGCTCTGCAGGCATTATTTGGTGTTCTATGTTGTACACTGGGGATATTTTAGCAGAATTCTGCATGCAGAGTCTCCATTTGGTGTTTGTCCCATTTTGTGAATTCTTGGTTGGTGAGCGGACCTCAGACCTCACAACCATAATGGATAATGGGTTCTATAACTGATTCAAGTATTTTTAGCCAGATCCTAATTGGTATGTCAAATTTTATGTTCCTTTTGATGGCATAGAATGCCCTTCTTGCCTTGTCTCTCAGATCGTTCACAGCTTTGTGGAAGTTACCTGTGGCGCTGATGTTTAGGCCGAGGTATGTATAGTTCTTTGTGTGCTCTAGGGCAACGGTGTCTAGATAGCATTTGTATTCGTGGTCCTGGCGACAGAACCTTTTTTGGACCACCATTATTTTGGTCTTACTGAGATTTACTGTCAGGGCCCAGATCTGGCAGAATCTGTGCAGAAGATCTAGGTGTGGCTGTAGGCCCTCCTTGGTTGGGGACAGAAGCACCAGATCATCAGCAAACAGTAGACATTTGACTTCAGATTCTAGTAGGGTGAGGCCGGGTGCTGCAGACCTTTCTAGTGTCTCTCTCTTTCTCTGTCTCTCTCGGTGTCTGTCTCTCTCTTCCCCTCTCTGTCTCTCTCTTCCCCTCTCTGTCTCTCTGTGTGTCTCTCTCTTCCCCTCTCTGTCTCTCTGTGTCTGTCTTTCTCTTCCCCTCTGTCTCTCTGTGTCTGTCTCTCTCTTCCCCTCTCTGTCTCTCTGAATCTGTCTCTCTCTTCCCCTCTCTGTCTCTGTCTGTGTGTGTGTCAGGTTCATCTCTCTGTAGGTGATGGCTTTTTTCTCTCTCTCTCTCTCTCTCTCTCTCTCTCTCTCTCTCTCTCTCTCTCTCTCTCTCTCTCTCTCTCTCTCTCTCTCTCTCTCTCTCTCTCTCTCTCTCTCTCTCTCTCTCTCTCTCTCGATGTACAAATGGTTAAAGTACGAAAGGGAAAACAAATAAGCATAAATATGGGCTGTATTTACAATGGTGTTTGTTCTTCACTGGTTGCCCTTTTCTTGTGGCAACAGGTCACAAATCTTGCTGCTGTGATTGTACACTGTGGTATTTCACCCAGTAGATATGGGAGTTTATCAAAATCGGGTTTGTTTTCGAATTCTTTTTGGATCTGTGTATTCTGAGGGAAATATGTGTCTCTAATATGGTCATACATTTGGCAGGAGGTTAGGAAGTGCAGCTCAGTTTCCACCTCATGTTGTGGGCAGTGTGCACATAGCCTGTCTTCTCATGAGAGCCAGGTCTGCCAACGGGGGCCTTTCTCAATAGCAAGGCTATGCTCACTGAGTCTGTACATAGTCAAAGCTTTCCTTAAGTTTGGTTCAGTCACAGTGGTCAGGTATTCTGCCACTGTGTACTCTCTGTTTAAGGCCAAATATCATTCTAGTTTGCTCTGTTGTTTCTTTCCAATGCGTCAAG
>NW_024061311.1:0-82500 GCF_016432855.1 Salvelinus namaycush | reverse complement strand
GTTTGTTGTTTTGTATTGTTGTAAGTGTTCACAGTTCGTTAAATTAAACATGTTGAACACTAACTGCGCTGCATTTTGGTCCTCTCCTTCATCCCAGGAAGAAAGCCGTTACAGAACCACCCACCTAACCCGGACCAAGCAGCAGCAGCAGGAGAGGCAGCAGCAGCAGCAGGAGAGGCTGCACTATTTGGAGGAATGGACATGGGAGGACGAATTAGACGGCAAAGGACCCTGGGCAGAGCCAGGGGAATATCGCCGCCCCAAAGAAGAGCTGGAGGCAGCGAAGGCGGAGAGGCGCTATTATGAGGCGCTAGCACGGCAGAGCGGCTGGAGGCCCGAGAGGCAGCCCCAAAAATTTCTTGGGGGGGGGGGGCACACGGGGAGTGTGGCAGAGTCAGGAGTCAGACCTGAGCCAACTCCCTCTGCTTACCGTAAGGAGCCGGTCAGGGCGGAATTGGAGGTGAGCGACGCAGAGACAGTGAAGGAGTTAATGGGGAAATTGGAGGAGAGAGTTATGAGGGAGGTGCTGGTTTGGTGCATGAGGCACGACATCCGCCCGACTGAACGTGTCGGGGAGTTGATGTCACCGGGAACAGCTCTCCATACTCGTCCTGAGGTGCGTGCTAGCCGTCTGGTTAAGACTGTGCCAGCCTCACGCACCAGGCCTCCTGTGCGCCTCCCTAGCCCTGCACGTCCTCTGCCAGCTCGGCGCTACAGCTCTCCCAGCCGTGCTTCCAGTGGAGAGAGAGGGCGTCGTACCGGGCAGGCACCGTGTTATGCGGTGGAGCGCACGGTGTCCCCGGTGCGTGTGCTTAGCCCGGTGCGCAACATCTCAGCTCCCCACATCTGCCGGGCTAGGGTGAAGATCCAGCCAGGACGGATGGTGCCAGCCCTGCTCTCAAGACCTCCAGTGCGCCTTCACGGTCCGGTCTGCCCAGTACCTCCAGTTCCAGCACCCCGCACTCGCCTTATGGTGCGTGGCCCCAGTCCGGTACCACCAGTTCCGGCACCACGCACCAGGCCTACTGTGCGCCTCAGCAGGTCAGAGTCGGCCGTCTGCCCAACGCCGCCTGCACTGCTCGTCTGTCCAGCGCCGTCTGAGCCATCCGTCTGCCCAGCGCCGTCTGAGCCATTCGTCTGCCCAGCGCCATCTGAGCCATCCGTCTGCCCAGCGCCATCTGAGCCATCCGTCTGCCCAGCGCCATCTGAGCCATCCGTCTGCCCAGCGCCATCTGAGCCATCCGTCTGCCCAGCGCCATCTGAGCCATCCGTCTGCCCAGCGCCATCTGAGCCATCCGTCTGTCCCGAGCCATTAGAGCCG
Organism: Salvelinus namaycush; assembly: GCF_016432855.1. Taxonomy (NCBI): domain Eukaryota; kingdom Metazoa; phylum Chordata; class Actinopteri; order Salmoniformes; family Salmonidae; genus Salvelinus; species Salvelinus namaycush. The sequence goes on along the minus strand of NW_024061311.1, from coordinate 81,179 downwards.
CCCGTCTGTCCCGAGCCATTAGAGCCGCCCGTCTGTCCCGAGCCGTCAGAGCCGCCAGCCAGTCAGGAGCTGCCAGAGCCGCCAGCCAGTCAGGAGCTGCCAGAGCCGCCAGCCAGTCAGGAGCTGCCAGAGCCGCCAGCCAGTCAGGAGCTGCCAGAGCTGCCCGCCAGTCATGAGCTGCCCTCCAGTCATGAGCTGCCCTCCAGTCATGAGTTGCCTTCCAGTCATGAGCTGCCCTACAGTCATGAGCTGCCCTACAGTCATGAGCTGCCCTACAGTCATGAGCTGCCCTACAGTCATGAGCTGCCCTACAGTCCGGAGCTGCCCTACAGTCCGGAGCTGCCCTACAGTCCGGAGCTGCCATTAGTCCAGAGCTACCTCTCTGTCCTGAGCTACCTCTCTGTCCTGAGCTACCTCTCTGTCCTGAGCTACCTCTCTGTCCTGAGCTACCTCTCTGTCCCGAGCTACCTCTCTGTCCTGAGCTACCTCTCTGTCCTGAGCTACTTCTCTGTCCTGAGCTACCTCCTAAATCATGTGGGGGCCTTGGGGAGGATTCTTAGGCCAAGGTCGTGGGCGAGGGTCGCCACTCAAAGGACGCTAAGGAGGTGGACAAAGACAGTGGTGGAGTGGTGTCCTCGTCCTGTGCCGGAGCCGCCACCGCGGACAGATGCCCACCCAGACCCTCCTCTTCAGTTTTAGGGGTGCGTTCGGAGTCCGCACCTCAGGAGGGGGGTACTGTAACGTCCTGACCAGAGTTCTTATGTGTTTGGCTTGTTTAGTGTTGGTCAGGACGTGAGCTGGGTGGGTATTCTATGTTGTGTGTCTAGTTCGTCTGTTTCTGTGTCCAGCCTAATATGGTTCTCAATCAGAGGCAGCTGTCAATCGTTGTCCCTGATTGAGAATCATATATAGGTGGCTTGTTTTGTGTTGGGGATTGTGGGTGGTTGTTTCCTGTCTCTGTGTTTGTGTTCTGCACCAGATAGGACTGTCTCGGTTTTCACGTTTGTTGTTTTGTATTGTTGTAAGTGTTCACAGTTCGTTAAATTAAACATGTTGAACACTAACTGCGCTGCATTTTGGTCCTCTCCTTCATCCCAGGAAGAAAGCCGTTACAAGTAAGAAATTGAGAAACCTATCCCACGAAAAACATGGAGACCCAGAAAACCTGAGCCTACGCCTTCACTATGGTGAATCATTAAAACAATATAGAAATACACTACGGAAAAAGAATGAACAGCACGTCAGAAATCAGCTCAATGTAATTGAACAATCCATAGAATCTAATCACTTCTGGGAAAATTGGAAAACACTTTACAAACAACAACACGAAGAGTAATCAATCCAAAATGGAGATGTATGGGTAAACCAGTTCTCTAATCTTTTTGGCTCTAAAATAAACAACAAACAGCAAAAACATATACATGATCAAATACAAATCTTAGAATCAAATATTAAAGACTACCAGAACCCACTAGATTCTCCAATTGCATTGAATGAACTACAGGACAAAATACAAACCCTCCAACCCAAAAAGGCTTGTCGTGTTATTGGTATTCTAAATTAAATGATAAAATAAACAGACCACGAATTCCAATTGGCTGTACTTAAACTCTTTAACATCATCCTCAGCTCTGGCATCTTCCCCAATATTTGGAACTAAGGACTGATCAGCCCAATCCACAAAAGTGGAGACAAATTTGACCCCAATATCTACAGGGGGATATGCGTCAACAGCAACCTTGGGGAAATCCTTTTCATTATCATTAACAGCAGACTCGTACATTTCCTCAGAGAAAACAATTTCCTGAGCAAAGGTCAAATTGGGTTTTTACCAAATTACCGTGCAACAGACCACGCATTCACCCTGCACATCCTAATTGACAAACAAACAAACCAAAACAAATGCAAAGTCGTCTCATGCTTTGTTAATTTCAAAAAAGCTTTAGACTCAATTTGGTATGAGGGTTTGCTATACAGATTGATGGAAAGTGGTGTTGGGGGAAAATATACGATATTATAATATCCATGGACACAAACAACAAGTGTGCTGTCAAAATTGGCAAAAAACACACTTTTATTTCCACAGGGCCGTGGGGTGAGACAGGGATGCAGCTTAAGTCCCACCCTCTTCAACATATACATCAACAAATTGGCGAGGGCACAAGAACTGTCACGCCCTGACCATAGAGAGCCCTTGTTTCTCTATGATGTAGTAGGTCAGGGCGTGACTAGGGGGTATTCTAGTTTATAATCTCTATGTTATGTTCTAATTTATATTTTCTATGTTGGTGTTTTGTATAATTCCCAATTAGAGGCAGCTGGTAATCGTTGTCTCTAATTGGGGATCATATTTAAGTAGCTATTTTTCCCACCTGTGTTTGTGGGATATTGTTTTGTGTTTGTGCATGTGCACCACGTAGTCACGTTTAGTTGTTGGTTTATTGATATATTTAGTTTTGTTTAAGTTTCTCTTTGAATTAAATATGTGGAACTCAACATCCGCTGCGCCTTGGTCCAGTTCTTACGACATCCGTGACAAGAACAGTCTGCAGCACCCGGCCTCACCCTACTAGAATCTGAAGTCAAATGTCTACTGTTTGCTGATGATCTGGTGCTTCTGTCCCCAACCAAGGACAGCCTACAGCAGCACCTAGATCTTCTGCACAGACCTGGGCCCTGACAGTAAATCTCAGTAAGACAAGGTAAGACAAAATAATGATGTACAAATACAAATTCATGGTCCTGGCACGAGAAAGCCCTAGAGCACACAAAAATCTATACATACCTCGGCCTAAACATCAGCACTACAGGTAACTTCCACAAACCTGTGAACGATCTGAGAGACAAGGCAAGAAAGGCCTTCTATGCCATCAAAAGGAGCCTACAATTTGAAATACAATTTAGGATCTGGCTAAAAATACTTGAATGAGTTATAGAACCCATTGCCCTTTGTCGTTTTGAGGTCTGGGGTCCGTTCACCAACCAAGAATTCACAAAATGGGAAAAACACCAAATTGAGACTCATGCATAATTCTCTGTGTACAACGTAAAACACCAAATAATGCATGCAGAGCAGAATTAGGCCGATACCCACTAATTATTCATATCCAGAAAAGAGCCGTTCAATTCTGTAACCACCTAAAAGGAATCGATTCCCAAACCTTCCATAACAAAGCCATCACCTACAGAGAGATGAACCTGGAGAAGAGTCCCCTAAGCAAGCTGGTCCTGGGGCTCTGTTCACAAACACAAACACACCCCACAAAGCCCCAGGACAGCATCACAATTAGACTCAACCAAACCATGAGAAAACAAAAAGATAACTACTTGACACCAAACATTTTTGCAAACTAGAATGCTATTAGGCCCTAAACAGGGAGTACACAGTGGCAGAGTACCTGACCACTGTGACTGACCCAAAATTAAGGTCATCTTTGACTATGTACAGACTCAGTGAGCATAGCCTTGCTATTGAGAAAGGCCGCCGTAGACACATATTTTCCTCAGATTACACAGACCCACAAAGAATTCCAAAACAAATCCAATTTTGATAAACTCCCATATCTACTGGGTGAAATACCACAGTGTGACATCACAGCAGCAAGATTTGTCACCTGTTGCCACAAGAAAAGGGCAACCAGTGAAGAACAAAAACCATTGTAAATACAACCAATATTTCTGTTTATTTATTTTCCCCTATGTACTTTAACTATTTGCGCATCGTTACATTATATAAACATAATATGACATTTGAAATGTCTTAATTCTTTTAAAACTCTTGTGAATGTGATGTTTACTGTTCATTTTTATTGTTTATTTCACTTTTGTTTATCTATTTCACTTGCTTTGGCAATGTAAACATATGTTTCCCAAGCCAATAAAGCACATTAATTGAAATTGAACTTACAGAGGGGGGTCGGGGAAGGAGAGGGAAGAGAAAGGAAGGGTGGTGGGGGTGGGGGGGGGGGGGGGGGGTGGGGTACTCAGGCTAATACATCTGACTACTGTTAATGTTCTCTTCTCCAGACAAAAGCACGAGCTACAACACAGCACTACAGCTACACTACACAACTACACCACAACACTACACAACAATACAGCTATAATACAGCACTAGACACCAGCTACAACACTACACCACAGCTATAATACAGCACTAGACACCAGCTACAACACTACACTACACCACAGCTATAATACAGCACTAGACACCAGCTACAACACTACACTACACCACAGCTATAATACAGCACTAGACACCAGCTACAACACTACACTACACCACAGCTATAATACAGCACTAGACACCAGCTACAACACTACACTACACCACAGCTATAATACAGCACTAGACACCAGCTACAACACTACACTACACCACAGCTATAATACAGCACTAGACACCAGCTACAACACTACACTACACCACAGCTATAATACAGCACTAGACACCAGCTACAACATTACACTACACCACAGCTATAATACAGCACTAGACACCATCTACAACACTACACTACACCACAGCTATAATACAGCACTAGACACCAGCTACAACACTACACTACACCACAGCTACAGTACAGCACTAGACACCAGCTACAACACTACACTACACCACAGCTATAATACAGCACTAGACACCAGCTACAACATTACACTACACCACATCTATAATACAGCACTAGACACCAGCTACAACACTACACTACACCACAGCTATAATACAGCACTAGACACCAGCTACAACACTACACTACACCACAGCTATAATACAGCACTAGACACCAGCTACAACACTACACTACACCACAGCTATAATACAGCACTAGACACCAGCTACAACACTACACTACACCACAGCTATAATACAGCACTAGACACCAGCTACCACACTACACTACACCACAGCTATAATACAGCACTAGACACCAGCTACAACACTACACTACACCACAGCTACAATACAGCACTAGACACCAGCTACAACACTACACTACACCACAGCTATAATACAGCACTAGACACCAGCTACAACACTACACTACACCACAGCTATAATACAGCACTAGACACCAGCTACAACACTACACTACACCACAGCTACAATACAGCACTAGACACCAGCTACAACACTACACTACACCACAGCTATAATACAGCACTAGACACCAGCTACAACACTACACTACACCACAGCTATAATACAGCACTAGACACCAGCTACAACACTACACTACACCACAGCTATAATACAGCACTAGACACCAGCTACAACACTACACTACACCACAGCTATAATACAGCACTAGACACCAGCTACAACACTACACTACACCACAGCTATAATACAGCACTAGACACCAGCTACAACACTACACTACACCACAGCTATAATACAGCACTAGACACCAGCTACAACACTACACTACACCACAGCTATAATACAGCACTAGACACCATCTACAACACTACACTACAGCTAAAATACAGCACTAGACACCAGCTACAACACTACACTACACCACAGCTACAATACAGCAATATACTACACTACAGCTACAGTACAGCAATATACTACACTACAGCTACAGTACAGCAATATACTACACTACAGCTACAGTACAGCAATATACTACACTACAGCTACAGTACAGCAATATACTACACTACAGCTACAGTACAGCAATATACTACGCTACAGTACAGCAATATACTACACTACAGCTACAGTACAGCAATATACTACACTACAGCTACAGTACAGCAATATACTACACTACAGCTACAGTACAGCAATATACTACACTACAGCTACAGTACAGCAATATACTACACTACAGCTACAGTACAGCAATATACTACACTACAGTACAGCAATATACTACACTACAGCTACAGTACAGCAATATACTACACTACAGCTACAGTACAGCAATATACTACACTACAGCTACAGTACAGCAATATAATACACTACAGCTACAGTACAGCAATATACTACACTGCAGCTACAGTACAGCAATATACTACACTACCGCTACAGTACAGCAATATACTACACTACAGCTACAGTACAGCAATATACTACACTACAGCTACAGTACAGCAATATACTACACTGCAGCTACAGTACAGCAATATACTACACTACCGCTACAGTACAGCAATATACTACACTACAGCTACAGTACAGCAATATACTACACTACAGCTACAGTACAGCAATATACTACACTACAGCTACAGTACAGCAATATACTACACTACAGCTACAGTACAGCAATATACTACACTACAGCTACAGTACAGCAATATACTACACTACAGCTACAGTACAGCAATATACTACGCTACAGTACAGCAATATACTACACTACAGCTACAGTACAGCAATATACTACACTACAGTACAGCGATATACTACACTACAGCTACAGTACAGCAATATACTACACTACAGCTACAGTACAGCAATATACTACGCTACAGTACAGCGATATACTACACTACAGCTACAGTATAGCAATATACTACACTACAGCTACAGTACAGCAATATACTACACTACAGCTACAGTACAGCAATATACTACACTACAGCTACAGTACAGCAATATACTACGCTACAGTACAGCAATATACTACACTACAGCTACAGTACAGCAATATACTACACTACTGCTACAGTACAGCAATATACTACACTACAGCTACAGTACAGCAATATACTACACTACAGCTACAGTACAGCAATATACTACACTGCAGCTACAGTACAGCAATATACTACACTACCGCTACAGTACAGCAATATACTACACTACAGCTACAGTACAGCAATATACTACACTACAGCTACAGTACAGCAATATACTACACTACAGCTACAGTACAGCAATATACTACACTACAGCTACAGTACAGCAATATACTACACTACAGCTACAGTACAGCAATATACTACACTACAGCTACAGTACAGCAATATACTACGCTACAGTACAGCAATATACTACACTACAGCTACAGTACAGCAATATACTACACTACAGTACAGCGATATACTACACTACAGCTACAGTACAGCAATATACTACACTACAGCTACAGTACAGCAATATACTACGCTACAGTACAGCGATATACTACACTACAGCTACAGTATAGCAATATACTACACTACAGCTACAGTACAGCAATATACTACACTACAGCTACAGTACAGCAATATACTACACTACAGCTACAGTACAGCAATATACTACGCTACAGTACAGCAATATACTACACTACAGCTACAGTACAGCAATATACTACACTACTGCTACAGTACAGCAATATACTACACTACAGCTACAGTACAGCAATATACTACACTACAGCTACAGTACAGCAATAAACTACACTACACCACAGCTCCTTCAACAATACAGCACTACACTACAGCTACAATACAGCACTACAGCTACAATACAGCACTACACTACAGCTACAATACAGCACTACAGCTACAATACAGCTACAATACAACACTACACTACACTACAGCTACAATACAGCACTACAGCTACAATACTACACTACAGCTACAATACAACACTACACTACACTACAGCTACAATACAGCACTACAGCTACAATACTACACTACAGCTACAATACATCACTACATTTACAATCCAGCACTACAGCTACAATACAGCACAACAGCTACAATACAGCACTACAGCTACAATACAGCACTATAGCTACAGCTACAATACATCACTACAGCTACAATACAGCACTACACTACACTACAGCTACAATACATCACTACAGCTACAATACAGCTACAATACAACACTACAGCTACAATACAGCACTACACTACAGCTACAGCTACAATACAGCACTACACTACAGCTACAATACAGCACTACACTACACTACAGCTACAATACAACACTACAGCTACAATACAGCACTACACTACAGCTACAATACAACAATACAGCACTACACTACAGCTACAATACAGCACTCCACTACAGCTACAATACAGCACTACACTACAGCTACACTACAATACTACACTACAGCTACAATACAGCACTACACTACAGCTACAATACAGCACTACAGCTACAATACAGCACTACAGCTACAATACAGCACTACACTACAACTACAATACAGCACTACAGCTACAATACAGCACTACACTACAGCTACAATACAGCACTACAGCTACAATACAGCACTACACTACAGCTACAGCTACAATACAGCACTACAGCTACAATACAGCACTACACTACAGCTACAATACAGCACTCCACTACAGCTACAATACAGCACTACACTACAGCTACAATACAGCACTACACTACAGCTACACTACAATACTACACTACAGCTACAATACAGCACTACACTACAGCTACAATACAGCACTACAGCTACAATACAGCACTACACTACAACTACAATACAGCACTACAGCTACAATACAGCACTACAGCTACAATACAGCACTACAGCTACAGCTACAATACAGCACTACAGCTACAATACAGCACTACAGCTACAGCTACAATACATGTATGTCCACTGTCAAACCTCCCTCTGGCTGTAGGAGCATCTCCACATCACTGGACTGACCTTATGCCTAGAAACCTAGAACAGAACGCACAGACAAAAGTTCACACCTCCACACCCACATCCTACACATGTTATATACTGCCCATCTACGCTCATCACTACGGAAACAGAGCTGTTGCCAGGATACGGACAGAGTGCATCTGTTTCCTGTCTGATCAGTGGGAGGAAGAGAAGGACATAAAATTGTCCTATTAAATGTCAGAGTGTGAACTTTCATGAATAGTATGGGTGTGGTAGTGTCATGTCATTTCTATATTGCTAAAGAAGGTTTTTAGGGTTAAGAGTCTGACCGCTATTGATCTATTTGTGAGCTGTTTACCGTCGGGTTTCCCAAACAAGAAAATAAATGTCAACTATTAATTTAATTTTGGGTCAGACAAAGATGAGTGTGTACTGCTGAAAGCACAGGGAGCACAGCATCGATCTGGGTGGTCTGGGGAGAGATGTCCTGGTGGTTTCCGGAAGAATTATGGAGGCCAGAGTGAAACTCGACTTCCACTACTAAATGTCAATTAAATAACTTTGAGAAGATTAAGGATATAGCGTCTCTCTGCCACAGTTAAACGTCTACAGTGTCATCTCTCTGCCACAGTTAAATGTCTACAGTGTCGTCTCTCTTCCACAGTTAAACGTCTACAGTGCCGTCTCTCTGCCACAGTTAAACGTCTACAGTGCCGTCTCTCTGCCACAGTTAAATGTCTACAGTGCCGTCTCTCTGCCACAGTTAAACGTCTACAGTGCCGTCTCTCTGCCACAGTTAAACGTCTACAGTGCCGTCTCTCTGCCACAGTTAAACGTCTACAGTGCCGTCTCTCTGCCACAGTTAAACGTCTACAGTGCCGTCTCTCTGCCACAGTTAAACGTCTACAGTGCCGTCTCTCTGCCACAGTTAAACGTCTACAGTGCCGTCTCTCTGCCACAGTTAAACGTCTACAGTGCCGTCTCTCTGCCACAGTTAAACGTCTACAGTGCCGTCTCTCTGCCACAGTTAAACGTCTACAGTGCCGTCTCTCTGCCACAGTTAAACGTCTACAGTGCCGTCTCTCTGCCACAGTTAAACGTCTACAGTGCCGTCTCTCTGCCACAGTTAAACGTCTACAGTGCCGTCTCTCTGCCACAGTTAAACGTCTACAGTGCCGTCTCTCTGCCACAGTTAAACGTCTACAGTGCCGTCTCTCTGCCACAGTTAAACGTCTACAGTGCCGTCTCTCTGCCACAGTTAAACGTCTACAGTGCCGTCTCTCTGCCACAGTTAAACGTCTACAGTGCCGTCTCTCTGCCACAGTTAAACGTCTACAGTGCCGTCTCTCTGCCACAGTTAAACGTCTACAGTGCCGTCTCTCTGCCACAGTTAAACGTCTACAGTGCCGTCTCTCTGCCACAGTTAAACGTCTACAGTGCCGTCTCTCTGCCACAGTTAAACGTCTACAGTGCCGTCTCTCTGCCACAGTTAAACGTCTACAGTGCCGTCTCTCTGCCACAGTTAAACGTCTACAGTGCCGTCTCTCTGCCACAGTTAAACGTCTACAGTGCCGTCTCTCTGCCACAGTTAAACGTCTACAGTGCCGTCTCTCTGTCACAGTTAAACGTCTACAGTGCCGTCTCTCTGTCACAGTTAAACGTCTACAGTGCCGTCTCTCTGCCACAGTTAAATGTCTACAGTGCCGTCTCTCTGCCACAGTTAAATGTCTACAGTGCCGTCTCTCTGCCACAGTTAAATGTCTACAGTGCCGTCTCTCTGCCACAGTTAAATGTCTACAGTGCCGTCTCTCTGCCACAGTTAAATGTCTACAGTGCCGTCTCTCTGCCACAGTTAAATGTCTACAGTGCCGTCTCTCTGTCACAGTTAAATGTCTACAGTGCCGTCTCTCTGCCACAGTTAAATGTCTACAGTGCCGTCTCTCTGTCACAGTTAAATGTCTACAGTGCCGTCTCTCTGTCACAGTTAAATGTCTACAGTGCCGTCTCTCTGTCACAGTTAAATGTCTACAGTGCCGTCTCTCTGTCACAGTTAAATGTCTACAGTGCCGTCTCTCTGCCACAGTTAAATGTCTACAGTGCCGTCTCTCTGCCACAGTTAAATGTCTACAGTGCCGTCTCTCTGCCACAGTTAAATGTCTACAGTGCCGTCTCTCTGCCACAGTTAAATGTCTACAGTGCCGTCTCTCTGTCACAGTTAAATGTCTACAGTGCCGTCTCTCTGTCACAGTTAAATGTCTACAGTGCCGTCTCTCTGCCACAGTTAAATGTCTACAGTGCCGTCTCTCTGCCACAGTTAAATGTCTACAGTGCCATCTCTGCCACAGTTAAACGTCTACAGTGCCGTCTCTCTGCCACAGTTAAACGTCTACAGTGCCGTCTCTCTGCCACAGTTAAACGTCTACAGTGCCGTCTCTCTGCCACAGTTAAACGTCTACAGTGCCGTCTCTCTGCCACAGTTAAACGTCTACAGTGCCGTCTCTCTGCCACAGTTAAACGTCTACAGTGCCGTCTCTCTGCCACAGGAAATGTCTACAGTACCGTCTCTCTGCCACAGTTAAATGTCTACAGTACCGTTCCTCATAAAGAAATACGGCTGACAGATGCTGTACTTAAAATGTATTCAACTGATATTTAACATTGATATAGATAACCTTTATTTAATGTATATCTAACATTTACATAGATACAATTTATTCAACTGATATTTAACATTTATATAGATAACATTTATTCAACTGTTTTAACACTACACCACCTAACAGCCTTACAACCAGATAGAGGGGAGGACCGACGAGGGGAAGGGCTATGAGAAAGAGAAAAAAGGAGAGGTCTGCTGTTGTCATTATGGTGACTGATAGTAGAAAGGTCTGGTTCATTACAGGGAGATGAACAGAACACTCAGCATCAATATATATATAAAGAACAGCCACGCACGCACGTACGGAAGCACGCACGTACGCACACATAGCACACACACATACACACACATATCCTCTACATCTGGAGATGTATACCTCCCTGACTCTACTCTGGGCTGTAAGACGTTAAGGGATGTTTACCTCCCTGACTCTACTCTGGGCTGTAAGACGTTAAGGGATGTTTACCTCCCTGACTCTACTCTGGGCTGTAAGACGTTAAGGGATGTTTACCTCCCTGACTCTACTCTGGGCTGTAAGACGTTAAGGGATGTTTACCTCCCTGACTCTACTCTGGGCTGTAGGACGTTAAGGGATGTTTACCTCCCTGACTCTACTCTGGGCTGTAGGACGTTAAGGGATGTTTACCTCCCTGACTCTACTCTGGGCTGTAAGACGTTAAGGGATGTTTACCTCCCTGACTCTACTCTGGGCTGTAAGACGTTAAGGGATGTTTACCTCCCTGACTCTACTCTGGGCTGTAAGACGTTAAGGGATGTTTACCTCCCTGACTCTACTCTGGGCTGTAAGACGTTAAGGGATGTTTACCTCCCTGACTCTACTCTGGGCTGTAAGACGTTAAGGGATGTTTACCTCCCTGACTCTACTCTGGGCTGTAAGACGTTAAGGGATGTTTACCTCCCTGACTCTACTCTGGGCTGTAAGACGTTAAGGGATGTTTACCTCCCTGACTCTACTCTGGGCTGTAAGACGTTAAGGGATGTTTACCTCCCTGACTCTACTCTGGGCTGTAAGACGTTAAGGGATGTTTACCTCCCTGACTCTACTCTGGGCTGTAAGACGTTAAGGGATGTTTACCTCCCTGACTCTACTCTGGGCTGTAAGACGTTAAGGGATGTTTACCTCCCTGACTCTACTCTGGGCTGTAAGACGTTAAGGGATGTTTACCTCCCTGACTCTACTCTGGGCTGTAAGACGTTAAGGGATGTTTACCTCCCTGACTCTACTCTGGGCTGTAGGACGTTAAGGGATGTTTACCTCCCTGACTCTACTCTGGGCTGTAAGACGTTAAGGGATGTTTACCTCCCTGACTCTACTCTGGGCTGTAAGACGTTAAGGGATGTTTACCTCCCTGACTCTACTCTGGGCTGTAGGACGTTAAGGGATGTTTACCTCCCTGACTCTACTCTGGGCTGTAAGACGTTAAGGGATGTTTACCTCCCTGACTCTACTCTGGGCTGTAAGACGTTAAGGGATGTTTACCTCCCTGACTCTACTCTGGGCTGTAAGACGTTAAAGGATGTTTACCTCCCTGACTCTACTCTGGGCTGTAAGACGTTAAGGGATGTTTACCTCCCTGACTCTACTCTGGGCTGTAAGACGTTAAGGGATGTTTACCTCCCAGACTCTACTCTGGGCTGTAAGACGTTAAGGGATGTTTACCTCCCTGACTCTACTCTGGGCTGTAAGACGTTAAGGGATGTTTACCTCCCTGACTCTACTCTGGGCTGTAAGACGTTAAGGGATGTTTACCTCCCAGACTCTACTCTGGGCTGTAAGACGTTAAGGGATGTTTACCTCCCAGACTCTACTCTGGGCTGTAAGACGTTAAGGGATGTTTACCTCCCTGACTCTACTCTGGGCTGTAAGACGTTAAGGGATGTTTACCTCCCAGACTCTACTCTGGGCTGTAAGACGTTAAGGGATGTTTACCTCCCTGACTCTACTCTGGGCTGTAAGACGTTAAGGGATGTTTACCTCCCTGACTCTACTCTGGGCTGTAAGACGTTAAGGGATGTTTACCTCCCTGACTCTACTCTGGGCTGTAGGACATTAAGGGATGTTTACCTCCCTGACTCTACTCTGGGCTGTAAGACGTTAAGGGATGTTTACCTCCCTGACTCTACTCTGGGCTGTAAGACATTAAGGGATGTTCTTACATGACCTTTACCACTCAGGCTTACTTAGTGTTAATGACATTCCGGAAGCGGAACGTGCCCTTCAACAATTCTTTAGTATGTTTATCTCTGTATCTGATAAACATGCTTCTATGAAGAGATGAAGAATGAAAGATACAGCCAACCCGTGGTTCACGCCTCGCTGAGTTATTTCAGCTAAGGAACAAAGCTTGGTCTGAAGACAGACAGGTAGTTCTGCTAACTGGCTCACCTTCAGAAAACTTACTGCTTCCATTAAAAAAAGGGCTCAATCCAACTATTTAATTAAATCCATTTCTGACTCTCTCGTGGCGATCTAGATACGTTTTGGAAGGCTATTCAATTGCTAAAAAGAAGCAGCCACATCTCTCTGCCCATTGAGGTTATTTTTAACTCCAATACTATAACAGACAAAACTGAAATAACTGACGTGTTTAACCAAATTTTACTGCAGCAGGCCATTTATTTGAATGGGAATATAAGGACAATAAGGATGAAAAGACTGTTCATGGCACAAGCTCATCTCTCCCCAGTGTTTCAGCGGTCTAAGGCACTGCGTCTCAGTGCTAGAGGTGTCACTACAGACCCTGGTTTGATTCCAAGCTGTATGACTGGCTGTGATTGGGAGTCCTATAGGGCGGCGCACAATTGGCCCAGCGTCGTTAAGGTTTGGCCGCGGTAGGCTGTCATTGTAAATAAGAATTTGTTATTAAAACCTCTTGGCAATAGGGGGTGCTATTTGCACTTTGTAATAATTTCGTTCCCAAATTAAACTGCCTCGTACTCAATTCTTGCTCGTACAATATGCAAATTATTATTACTATTGGATAGAAAACACTCTCTAGTTTCTAAAACCGTTTGAATTATTTCTCTGAGTGAAACAGAACTCATTCTGCAGCACATTTCCTGTCAGGAAGTGAGATTTCTGAAATCGAGGTCCCTGTTCTAGGGTCAGTTTTTAAGTCCCCATGTAAGCTATGGGGCTACATGCACTGCATACGCCTTCCTCTAGATGTCAGTAAGCGGTGAGAATTTGAATGGAGTGGATTGCACCATCTGGGGCCCTATATAAGCCCGTGGAACGGAAGTACCGTTCTTTTCAACGGGGCGCCTGGCGCAAGAGGGACATCACAATGGCGTCCTGCAAAGCTTTCGTTTTAGCAGTTCTATATCTCCGGTCATGTTTTTATTCGTTATAGGTTTTAAAGACATCATAAGGTAGTTAATTTAAACCGACTTATAGCAGTTTATATCAGTTTATTGCGATTTTCTGGGATTTCTTTGTGACGCGCTATCAGGAGTTGGACACCTTTCTGGCACATAGCTAACGTTAGCGGCTATTTCGACAGGAGAAGAGGACATCTTTCAACCAAAAGACGATTGTTCTGGAGAAAGGACACCTTGCCCAAGATTCTGATGGAAGCTCAGCAAATAGTAAGCAGTCTTTATGCTGTTAATTCGTATTTATGTTGACAAATGTCAAATAATAATTCCGCCATGAATTTCAGTGCGGTCTCGCTTTAGCGCACGCTGTATTGCGCAGTAACGTTAATTTTAAAAATCTAACACAGCGATTGCATTAAGAACTAATTTATCTTTCATTTGCTGTCCAATCTGTATTTTTTAGTCAAGTTTATGATTACTTATCGATTAGAATAGGTGCCTTTCCCAAGATTTCTCCTGACATTTTCTTTGCAGCTTGGCTACTTTTCTCATTGTATAACCACGATTTGTGCCGCTAAATATGCACATTTTCGAACAAACTCTATATGCATTGTGTAATATGATGTTATAGGACTGTCATCTGAAGAATTCTGAGCAGGTTCAGTGAAAAAATTAATATCTTTTGCTGGGTTATACGTTATCGCTATTTTTGGCTTGAATCAATGCTGTTGTGTTTCTGGCTATTGTGGTAAGCTAATATAATGCTATATTGTGTTTTCGCTGTAAAACACTTTAAAAATCTGAAATATTGGCTGGATTCACAAGATCTGTGTCTTTCATTTGCTGTACGCTGTGTATTTTTAAGAAATGTTTTATGATGAGTAATTAGGTAATACACGTTGCTCTCTGTAGTTATTCTAGTCGCTTTGGTGAGAGTTGTGATGGTGGCTGCAATGGTAAACTATGATTTATACCTGAAATATGCACATTTTTCTAACAAAACATATGCTATACAATAAATATGTTATCAGACTGTCATCTGATGAAGTTGTTTCTTGGTTAGTGGCTATTTATATCTTTATTTGGTCGAATTTGTGATAGCTACTGATGGAGTAAAAAACTGGTGGAGTAAAAAAAGTGGTGTCTTTTGCTAATAGATTTACATATTGTGTCTTCCCTGTAAAACATTCTAAAAATCAGAAATGATGGCTGGATTCACAAGATGTGTATCTTTCATCTGGTGTCTTGGACTTGTGATTTAATGATATTTAGATGCTAGTATTTACTTGTGACGCTATGCTAGGCTATGCTAGTCAGCTTTTTTACTGATGGGGGTGCTCCCGGATCCGGGTTTGGGAGGAATTAGAGGTTAACTGACTTGCCTAGTTAAATAAAGGTTAAATAAATAAATAAAATATCTGATGCTGTAAATGGTGACCCACTGTTCTCTTTTCGGCAAGTCACTACTAGGAAAGTTCTGGACTCTCTTCGTTATTGATGTTAAAAGTCCACTGGGGCAGACATGACCTGACCTGTGTCTTCTATGGCTTGCTACATCTCTGATTGTGGAGCCCTTGACACATATTTAATGTATCCATTCTCCTTGGTATTATTCCTAAAATGTGCAAGTAAGGAATGAATAAGAATATGTACATATAAATATATGAATGAGCGATGGCCGAACGGCATAGGCAAGATGCAGTAGATGGTATTCGCTTACCCGATCTTAAATATGTGCTAAATGTTGATACAACCAAGTTCATGTTGTTCTCCAGGTCTCAAAAAAATTACCCTAAAGACCTGCGTATCTGCACCTTGAAGGGAGCCCAAATTGAAGAAGTCCCTCGTAAGTATTTATGGATTTGGATTGATGATAAACTGTCTTTTAAAACACATATTGAAAAACGAACAATGAAGCTTAGAAGTAAGATTGGGTTACTTTATAGAAATAAATCCTGCCTTACTTTTGAAAATAAGAGGAAGACTGTTTAAGCATCGCTCCTCCCAGTACTGGACTATAGTGATATAATCTAAATGGATGCAGCAGCCTCTGTTTTAAAACCTTTACATTCGGTCTATCACTCATCCCTGTGTTTAATCACCGGAGACAATTTTCATACACATTATTGTCTTTAATATAGTTATGTTGGCTGGGAGTCTCTGACTACACTATATATACAAAAGTATGTGGACACCCCTTCAAATTAGTGGATTCGGTTATTTCATCCACACCCATTGCTGACAGGTGTATAAACTCGAGCACACAATCATGCAATCCCCATAGACAAACATTGGCAGAAGAATGGCCTTACTGAAGAGCTCAGTGATTTTCAACGTGGTACCGTCATATGATGCCACCTTCCCAACAAGTTAAGTTTGTCACATTTCTGCCCTGCTGGACTCCCGAGCGGTGCAACGGTCTAAGGCACTGCATCGTAGTGCTTTAGGCATCACTGCAGACCCGGGTTCGATCCTGGGCTGTGTCGCAGCCGACCCTCAACCAGGAGACTCATGAGGCGGCACACAATTGAGCTGTTCGGGTTAGGGGAGGGCTTGGCCGGCTGGGATGTCCTTGTCCCATCGCGCTCTAGAAACTCCTGCGACGGCCCGGGCGCATGCACGCTGAAATGGTCACCAGTTGTACAGTGTTTCTTCCGACACATTGGTGCAGCTGGCTTCCGGGTTAAGCGAGCAGTGTGTCAAGAAGCAGTGTGTGCGGCTTGGCAGGGTTGTGGGAACCTGACGAGCCAGCTGAGGCGTGGGAACCTGTCGAGCCGGTTGAGGCATGGGAACCTGATGACCCGGCTGAGGCATGGGAGCCTGATGACCCGGCTGAGGCATGGGAGCCTGATGACCCGGCTGAGGCATGGGAGCCTGAAGAGCCGGCTGAGGCATGGACGCCTGACGAGCCGGCTGAGGCATGGACGCCTGACGAGCCGGCTGAGGCATGGACGCCTGACGAGCCGGCTGAGGCATGGACGCCTGACGAGCCGGCTGAGGCATGGACGCCTGACGAGCCGGCTGAGGCATGGACGCCTGACGAGCCGGCTGAGGCATGGACGCCTGACGAGCCGGCTGAGGCATGGACGCCTGACGAGCCGGCTGAGGCATGGGAGCCTGGCGAGCCGGCTGAGGCATGGGAGCCTGACGAGCCGGCTGAGGCATGGGAGCCTGGCGAGCCGGCTGAGGCATGGGAGCCTGACGAGCCAGCTGAGGCATTCCCCGGTTGCTTCGGCAGCGACACTTAGACCCGACGTCACCAGTAAATCCCTGTTGCTTCCCTTTGGCGTGGCGTTATTGGTTCTGTTTCTGTGTTTTATGTCTGCACGCTACTCGTGTTTCTGTGTTTTATGTCTGCACGCTACTCGTGTTTCTGTGTTTTATGTCTGCACGCTACTCGTGTTTCTGTGTTTTATGTCTGCACGCTACTCGTGTTTCTGTGTTTTATGTCTGCACGCTACTCGTGTTTCTGTGTTTATTAAATTCACTAGCTGCACTTGCTTCCCGATTCTTAGCATACACGTTACAGATGCACGGCTCTCAACCATCGCCTCTCCCGTACGGGAGTTGCCGCAATGGGACAAGACTGTAACTACCAATTGGATATCATGAAATTGGGGCAAAACGTTTTTAAAAATTATAAAAATGAATTACAATAATAATTCTGCCCTGCTAGAGCTGCCCCGGTCAACTGTAAGTGCTGTTATTGTGAAGTTGGAATGTCTAGGAGCAACAACGACTGAGCGCCGAAGTGGTAGGCCACAAAGGCTCACAGAACGGGACTGCCGAGTGCTGAAGTGCGTAGCTCGTAAAAAATGTCCTTAGTTGCAACATTCACTGCCAATTTCAAAACTGCCTCTGGAAGCAACGTCAGCACAAGAACTGTTAGTCAGGAGCTTCATGAAATGGGTTTCCATGGCCGAGCAGCCGCACACAAGCCTAAGATCACCATGCTCAATGCCAAGTGTTGGCTGGAGTGGCGTAAAGCTCACAGCCATTGGATTCAGGAGCAGTGGAAACACATTCTCTGGAGTGATGAATCACGCTTCACGATCTGGCAATCCAACTGATGAATCTGGGTTTGGCGGATGCCAGGAGAACGCTACCTGCCCCAATGCATAGTGCCAACTGTAAAGTTTGGTGGAGGAGGAATAATGGTCTGGGGCTGTTTTTCATGGTTCGGGCTAGACCCCTTAGGGGAAAGGGGAATTTACAGATACACCATACAATGACATTCTAGACGATTCTGTGCTTCCAACTTTGTGGCAACAGTTTAGGGAAGCCTCTTTCCTGTTTCAGCATGACTGTGCACAAAGTGAGATCCATACAGAAATGGTTTGTCGAGATCGGTGTGGAAGGACTTGACTGCACAGAGCCCTGACCTCAATCCCATCTAACACCTTTGGGATAAACTGGAACGGAGACTGCGAGCCAGGCCTCACTAAGGCTCTTGTGGCTGAATAGAAGCAAGTCCCTGTAGCATTGTTCCAACATCAAGTGGAAAGCCTTCTCAGAAGAGTGGAGTCTGTTATAACAGCAAAGGGGAGAATAACTCCATATTAATGCCCATGATTTTGGAATGACATGTTTGGTCATGAAGTGTACCAGAAGGGCCCAACATTGGGAAAGGGGGATAGCTAGTTAGTCATACAACTGAATGCATTCAACTGAATTGTGTCTTCCGCATTTAACCTGAATCAGAGAGGTGCGGGGGACATCCATAATCGACATCCACATCTTCGGCGCCCGGGGAGCAGTGGGTTAACTGCCTTGCTCAGTGGCAGAACGACAGATTTCTACTTTGTCAGCTCGGGGATTCAATCCAGCAACCTTTCGGTTACTGGCCCAACGCTCTAACCACTAGGATACCTGCGTTGGCTGCCGTTCTCCAGAAACTACTGGAATACATTGACACAGTTCTCCCATACTACCTCACCTCACTTGTTAATCGGAAATCCAGCCACCATCAGCCTTTCTCTCAGGACTGGCTGGCTCTAGAGGTTCTACTCTGGGCTGTAGGGCATTAAGTGATGCAGGGTGTGTATAGCTGTGACTGTGTCAATGTATTCCAGTAATAAGACTCTAACAAATACACATGCACGTACACACCCCTCCCTCTCTAAATTCAATAATCTTCATTGGAACAGATTAAATGTGTAAATATGACAGAAGAGACAAACAGAGGAGACTCTCAGTCGCTCTCCCCTCCCTCTCTCTCTTTCTCTCTCAATCTCTGTGCAGTTCCCTAGGCGACAGGAAAGAGTTTTGACGAGCAATTTTGTCTCCACCGGCGTGCTGACACACAGACACTGAATGCTCCAATAGGTAGACCCGCTGCAGGGGTGGCTGGCTGAAACCTCCATCCCTCTCCTCTCTATTATTCTGTTCTCTCCCCCCTCCCCTCCCCTCCCCTCCCCTCCCCTCCCCTCCCACTCTCTGTCACAAACTGAAATGTATGAAAACACATGAAGACGAGAAGAAAAATGAGGAATACAACTATACTGCATCAACACAACCTGTCTCTGCCTGTACACACACACACACACACACACACACGCACACGCACACGCACACGCACACGCACAACAACACACGCACACACACGCACAACAACACACGCACACGCACAACAACACACACACGCACAACAACACACACACGCACGCACACACACACACACACACACGCACACACGCACACACACGCACACACACACACACGCACACACAACCACACACACACAACAACACACGCACACGCACAACAACACACACACACAACCACACACACAACCACACACGCACACGCACACGCACACGCACACGCACACGCACAACAACACACACACGCACACACACACACACGCACACACACACACACACAACCACACACACACAACAACACACGCACACGCACAACAACACACACACGCACAACACACACACACACACACGCACAACAACACACACACACGCACAACAACACACACACACACACACACACACAGATATATACTTATGTAGAGGTCCAGTATAAACAGCCAGAATGGTCTCCTGTCAGAGAGAAACATATCCTCTCCACACACACGCAGGTTAACACAGGATGTCAGGCCTCCCACAATGCATCCCTTAATGAATTACACTGTTAGAATGCTGCAGTCAGAATGACTGCTCGTTAGCAGGGGCGTCCCTCAAGGCCCAGCGGTTCTAGTCTTCCACACACCCTCAGACACTCAGACGCTGTTAGAGACTCCTCTCTGAATCAGAGAGGGGCGGGGGGACTGCCTTAATCGACACCCACGTCTTCGTGGACCTCCAGTGGACGGTTCTACATGGAGCCCTGGCTACTAACAGCTGATTGGCACGGGGCGACCCGGGAGTCGGACAGGGGTGTCCTTCCTGTGTCATGAGTGACACTGTGCATGTGTTTTCTGTGTGCGCCAGGTTAATGCCATTAATGTCTCTGTTGGAAAGTCTGTGTGAGAGATTAGGGGTGGAGTTTCCTGTTGGGATGTTTATAATGGGGTACAGGTATTCAAATAAGGAGAAGGCCAAATGTGTTTTGAATTTTCTGTTTGCTCAGGCAAAGTTGGTTTTTTGGCTAACAAGGAGGAACAGGGTCAAAGGTGGGGGGATAACAGATCCTTTACTATTGTTTAACGGGATGGTCTCTGCGTGTTTTAGGATTGAATTTGAGTTCTATAGAATGATAAAAAGTGTGGAGATGTTTCAGGACATATGGTGTGTGGCGGGGGGGCGGGGGGGGGGGGGGGGGGGGGGGCGTCTGTATGGCTGGGGAAGATGGGTTAGATATACGTTTGTAGAAGGGATGAGGTTTTCGGTTATTGTGATACGTGGTGTTGTTTTGTATCGTGGGGTAGAGGGTAAGGTGAGTATGCAGTACAGGGGCACATTTTTAGTGGGCAGAACAGAAAGCTGTTACCCTGGCTCTGCTAATAATGCCTTTATCGACTGCAATAACGAAAATAAACACACTCACAAACACGCACACACTCACACACCCGTGCATACACTCACCCCCTCTGTACCAACTCAAACCCGCCCATTCTGTTATGTTGTTACCATGGTATCCCTTGAGGGGGATACCCGTGGAGACATGTCGAACATGTCTTAATATATACTTTAACACACACACTGCAATTAAGCATATGTACACACACACACGCACACGCAAACATTTCGTCTTTGGTTTCTTAACCCCTTCTCCCCCATTCAATCCCTCACTCCTCTCGTCTACCGCGAGGGTGACTTTACGCAAGAGCTCTATATTCACCCTGAGAAAACACTTTATAAAAAAACATTATCAAATATTCTATAAGCAATGTATAAAATACGTTAATAAAAGACAGTCTATACAGATGCAGGATCTTAATTTGACAGTCTTTTGTTGCTGAGAATATTCCTGCAAAAATGGAAATGCAAACTTGTAGTGTATTTGAGTTTTAAAAATACAACATTCCAGATGTGATTTGCCCTAAAGAACACCTACAAAAATGTCCATTAATTATAATCCACATAAAAATTGTATATTTATTAAAAAAATTATAATAATTACCTTTATTTAACTAGGCAAGTCAGTTTAAGAACAAATTCTTATTTACAAGCACGACCGGATGTGATGCAGCCTGGATGTGATGCACATTTCCTGTTAATGCAGAATCATTTTCCTGCTGTAGCAAAATTAAGCAAGGTTTCCACCTCATTTTTGGGGTGGCAGGTAGCCTAGTGGTTAGAGCGTTGGGCCTGTATCCGAAAGGTTTCTAGATCAAATCTCTGAGCTGACCAGGTAAAAATCTGTCATTCGGCCCCTGAACAAGGCAGTTAATCCACCGTTCCTAGGTAGCCCGTCATTACAAATAAGAATTTGTTTTTAACTGACTTGCCTAGTTAACTAAATAACTAAATATTTCACCCAGTAGATATGGGAGTTTATCAAAATTGGGTTTGTATTCAAATTCTTTGTATATCTGTGTAATCTGAGGGAAATATGTGTCTCTAATATGGTCATACATTTGGCAGGAGGTTAGGAAGTGCAGCTCAGTTTCCACTTCATTGTGTGGGCAGTGTGCACATAGCCTGTCTTCCCTTGAGAGCCAGGTCTGCCTACGGCGGCCTTTCTCAATAGCAAGGCTATGCTCACTGAGTCTGTACATAGTCAAAGTTTTCCTACATTTTGGGTCAGTCACATTGGTCAGGTATTCTGCCACTGTGTACTCTCTGTTTTAAGGCCAAATAGCATTCTAGTTTGCTCTGTTTTTTTGTTAATTCTTTCCAGGCTGTCATGTAATTATCTTGTTATTCTCTGATGATTTGGTTGGGTCTAATTGTGTTGCTCTTCTGGGGCTCTGTGGGGTCTGTTTGTGAACAGAGCCCCAGGACCAGCTTGCTTAGGGGACTCTTCTCCAGGTTCATCTCTCTCTCTCTCTCTCTCTGTCTCTCTGTCTGTGTGTGTGCATGCGGGGAGTGTTTGGTGCATGCTGGGAATTGTATGAGCGAGGGAGTGCGTGTGTAGAATTAGATATTCTGAACTTTCTTTCGATGTTCTCTTTTTTGGTGGCATTCTTTGTTTTCTTCTGTGCATGATTAAGGTTATTTATTTATTATTTTTGTTGTGGTAGAATTAAGTGTTTTGTTTTTCGTATCGAAATTACCCTGATTTTGGCGGGGATGGCAGCCCGAATGGGCACGGCTTTAGGTGTGTTACTGAAGCTACTGTCACGGTGGAGGAGTTTCTGGTCGCCGTAGGAGAGAGGGTAGGATATGAGAATGTTGCTTATGCGTCACGGATTAATAAAGCGGTGGTGGTATTTCTTAAAGAAGATCGCCTTGTTGATCGTATGGTTGAGCATGGCGTACTTCTTAAAGGAATGTTTATTCAAGTTACGCCGCTTTTTTCTCCATCAACAAGGGTAACGATTTCAAACGTACCGCCATTTATTCCAAATGAGCTATTGGAGCGCGAGTTATTGCGGTTTGGGAAGTTTGCAAGTTCAATTAAGGTTGTCCCGTTGGGTTGCAAACACCCGGCGTTGAAACAGGTTATGTCGTTTCGGCGACAGGTGTTTATGTTTTTGGACTCACCGGAGCAGACTTTGGAGTTGTCGTTTAAAGTCAAGTATGACAACAGACTGTATATGGTTTATGCTAGTACGGGTAGTCAACGGTGTTTTGAGTGTGGGGATGTTGGTCATAAGCGACATGCTTGCCCGAAAAGGGAGAAGGCAGGGGAAGGGGGCGCGGGTGGTTCTCGTAATGCCTGGGCCCACTGATGTAGAGAGAGGTGGGCCGACAGTGGTTGAGCAGCCACAAGCACGTGTTGCTGAGGAACAAGTTATCCGTGTTGAGGGCACGGAGTTGTAACTTGTATTAGAGGGAAATGGTATGCAGCAGAAAAATATTGTTGTAGAAGGTAAGGATGGCTCTGAAGAGCCAGTTCCTCAGACTGGTGAGGAGGTGCCCAGTACGAGTGCTGGGGTACAGGAGGGGGTTCATGTGGAGCTAATCTCCCAGGTAGTGGAGGATATGCCCACTATGAGTAACGGGGTACAGGAGGGGGTTCATGTGGAGCTAGGCTCCCAGGTAGTGGAGGAGATGCCCACTACGAGTAATGGAGTACAGGAGGGGGTTCATGTGGAGCTAGGCTCCCAGGTAGTGAAGGAGATGCCCACTACGAGTAATGGAGTACAGGAGGGGGTTCATGTGGAGCTAGGCTCCCAGGTAGTGAAGGAGATGCCCACTACGAGTAATGGAGTACAGGAGGGGGTTCATGTGGAGCTAGGCTCCCAGGTAGTGAAGGAGATGCCCACTACGAGTGCTGGGGTACAGAAGGGGGTTCATGTGGAGCTAGGCTCCCAGGTAGTGAAGGAGATGCCCACTACGAGTGCTGGGGTACAGAAGGGGGTTCATGTGGAGCTAGGCTCCCAGGTAGTGAAGGAGATGCCCACTACGAGTGCTGGGGTACAGAAGGGGGTTCATGTGGAGCTAGGCTCCCAGGTAGTGAAGGAGATGCCCACTACGAGTGCTGGGGTACAGAAGGGGGTTCATGTGGAGCTAGGCTCCCAGGTAGTGGAGGAGATGCCCACTACGAGTAATGGGGTACAGAAGGGGGTTCATGTGGAGCTAGGCTCCCAGGTAGTGAAGGAGATGCCCACTACGAGTGCTGGGGTACAGAAGGGGGTTCATGTGGAGCTAGGCTCCCAGGTAGTGAAGGAGATGCCCACTACGAGTGCTGGGGTACAGAAGGGGGTTCATGTGGAGCTAGGCTCCCAGGTAGTGGAGGAGATGCCCACTACGAGTGCTGGGGTACAGAAGGGGGTTCATGTGGAGCTAGGCTCCCAGGTAGTGGAGGAGATGCCCACTACGAGTGCTGGGGTACAGAAGGGGGTTCATGTGGAGCTAGGCTCCCAGGTAGTGGAGGAGATGCCCACTACGAGTGCTGGGGTACAGAAGGGGGTTCATGTGGAGCTAGGCTCCCAGGTAGTGGAGGAGATGCCCACTACGAGTGCTGGGGTACAGAAGGGGGTTCATGTGGAGCTAGGCTCCCAGGTAGTGGAGGAGATGCCCACTACGAGTAATGGAGTACAGGAGGGGGTTCATGTGGAGCTAGGCTCCCAGGTAGTGAAGGAGATGCCCACTACGAGTGCTGGGGTACAGAAGGGGGTTCATGTGGAGCTAGGCTCCCAGGTAGTGGAGGAGATGCCCACTACGAGTAATGGAGTACAGGAGGGGGTTCATGTGGAGCTAGGCTCCCAGGTAGTGGAGGAGATGCCCACTACGAGTGCTGGGGTACAGAAGGGGGTTCAGTTGGGGCTAGTCTCCAAGGTAGTGGAGGAGATGCCCACTACGAGTGATGGGGTGCAAGTGGGGAGTGTTGAAAAGGATGTGGTAGAGGGGAGTCAGGGGTCTGTGGCCTCAGTTGTGGAGGAGCAGGATAAGGATATGGATATCTCTTTTGACATGATAGCAGCTGGTGAGGACTCAATTTACGATCTAGAGGAGGTAAATGCGTTTCTGGATCAGACTTTTGGAAAATCTGTCAAATTGGCAGATTATTTTGATGTTGATAAGTTTGTGAGGTCAGCTGTGATGTTACAGAAGACTGTGAGGTTAGACCAGTTGAGTGAGAAGAAGCGGTTTAGCTTGAGGAAATGTGTTACTGCTGTTGCAGCAGCAAAAGGTGGTGGGAAACGTAGTCAGGTTAATAAGAGAACATTTAAATAATGATGATGATCATGCTTCATAGGGTGTTTTTTTTTCTTTGTCTGGTTTCTCTGTGATTTCTTCTGCTTTTCTTTTCTCTTTTCTACATGGAGGTACTAAGGGTAGGTTCTCTCAATATTAATGGGGGAAGGGACAGGAAAAAGAGGGCTTGGGTATTAGAAGTAATAAAACAGAAAAGGCTTAATGTAGTTTTCCTTCAGGAGACACATAGTGATGAGGCTAATGAGGTTGACTGGGGTATGTGGTGGGAGGGGCAGCATATACTCAGTCATGGTACTAATTTCAGTGCTGGGGTGGCAATCTTGTTTTCCTCAGGCTTAGGGGTGACTGTGGTATCTACAACAGAGATTGTCAAGGGTCGGGTTTTATTGGTCAAGGTGGATGTTATGTTTTTATGTTTATGCTCCTAATGAGGGTACAGTCTTGTTGTGTTTGATCAAATAAAAGAAACCTTAAGACAGTGTGACCAAGAGGGGTGTGTGGTTTTAGGGGGAGACTGGAACTGTACTGTGGATTTTACTGTTGATCGCACCACTGAAGAACCTCACCTGCGGTCAGCCACTTGCCTGTCTGGTCTATTAACTGAGTTAGAGCTTTCTGATGTGTGGAGAGTAAGGAATGCAAAAGTTAGGCAGTACACATGGCTAAAAGTTAATGAAGGTGGTGTCCGTGCAGCAAGGTTAGACAGGTTGTATGTATCTGATCACTACTGTAGTCGGGTTGGAAGGTTAGACAGGTTGTATGTATCTGATCACTACTGTAGTCGGGTTGGAAGGTTAGACAGGTTGTATGTAACTGATCACTACTGTAGTAGGGTTGGAAGGTTAGACAGGTTGTATGTATCTGATCACTACTGTAGTAGGGTTGGAAGGTTAGACAGGTTGTATGTATCTGATCACTACTGTAGTAGGGTAGGAAGGCGAGACAGGTTGTATGTATCTGATCACTACTGTAGTAGGGTTGGAAGGTGAGACAGGTTGTATGTATCTGATTACTACTGTAGTAGGGTTGGAAGGTTAGACAGGTTGTATGTATCTGATCACTACTGTAGTAGGGTAGGAAGGTTAGACAGGTTGTATGTATCTGATCACAACTGTAGTAGGGTTAGAAGGTTAGACAGGTTGTATGTATCTGATCACTACTGTAGTAGGGGTGGAAGGTTAGACAGGTTGTATGTATCTGATCACTACTGTAGCAGGGTTGGAAGGTGAGACAGGTTGTATGTATCTGATCACTACTGTAGTAGGGTTGGAAGGTTAGACAGGTTGTATGTATTTGATCTCTACTGTAGTAGGGGTGGAAGGTTAGACAGGTTGTATGTATCTGATCTCTACTGTAGTAGGGTTGGAAGGTTAGACAGGTTGTATGTATCTGATCACTACTGTAGTAGGGTTGGAAGGTTAGACAGGTTGTATGTATCTGATCACTACTGTAGTAGGGTTGGAAGGTTAGACAGGTTGTATGTATCTGATCACTACTGTAGTAGGGTAGGAAGGTGTGACATCACTCCCGTGAGTTTCTCTGATCATCATATTGTTACTGTTGATATTCACGTGTCCTGTCCACGAAGGTCATCACCTTACTGGTATTTTAATGTTAAATTGTTACATGATGTCATGTTTTGTGAAAGGTTTTTGTTGTTTTGGGAAAAATGGAGGGTTACAAAAGGGAATTTTGAGTCCTTAAGACAATGGTGGGAGGTTTGGAGTATACAGTATACTGCTCTGTCTCGTACGGAAGTTAAAGAGACTATCAAGGCCCTTGAACAGGACATCAAATCTATTGAATTGAAGCTGCTCACTCAGAACGACCCTGGACTAGTCATGAACGTACAGGACAAGAAACATGAACTGAGGTCATTTCTGCATGAAAGAGTGAAGGGTGACTTGATTAGGTCTCGTTTCGCTTCCCTCAAGGATATGGATGCTCCTAGCGCTTAAAAAAAAAACCTAGGACAGTAGAGATTGCAACGTAAACAGATGGTCTGCCTTTGTCTCCCTGATGGGAAGGTGACCACGGATGACAGTGAAATGCCGTGGATTTCTACTCTGCCCTCTATAAGGCGGAGGATTGTGACTCTCTGTGTACTGAACAGTTGTTACACGGTCTTCCTCAATTGGGACCAGAGCAGAGAGTCGCATTGGACTCTGACATTACACTGCAAGAGCTGTCCACAGCAGTTATGCAGCTCTCAACAGGCCGAGCCCCTGGCATCGATGGTTTACCATCTGAGTTTTATAAGCACTTTTGGGGGTCTATTGGGGAGGATTTTTATGAAGTGGTGTGTGAATCTTTTCATGAGGGTTCTCTTCCAGTATCCTGTCAACGTGCGGTGGTTTCACTGTTGCCAAAAAAGGGGGACTTGGCTCTCATAAAAAATTGGAGACCTGTTGCTTTGCTGTACGCAGAATACAAAATTGTTTCTAAATGTCTCTCAAACAGGTTGAAAGAGTATCTGGGATTGTTGGTCCACAATGACCAGTCCTACTGTGTACCTGATCGCTCTATCGTGGATAACTTGTTTCTGATAAGAGATGTTTTAGACATTTGTAAACTGTCTGATGTGAATGTGGGTTTACTTTCTTTGGATCAGGAGAAGCTTTTGATCGTGTGGACCACCAGTACTTGTTCAAGACAATAAAGCCTTTGGGTTTGGGGATGTTTTTTTGTCTTGGATGAGTTTACTGTATGCTGGGGCCTCGTGTATGGTGAAGGTGGGGGGTGGTTTGAGTTGCCCCATCCCTGTCCAAAGGGGCATCAGGCAGGGATGCCCAATTTCAGGGCAGTTATATAGTCTGGCGATTGAACCAATGATTTCTTTTTTAAGAGCAAAGCTTACTGGTTTCTCTGTGCCAGGTGTAATGAAGGGTCCCACGATAGCACTGTCTGCGTATGCAGATGACGTGACAGTTTTTATTACAGGAGGTGAGGATGTTAAGGTTCTCTCAAACACTTTAAAGGTGTATGAGGGGGCCTCCTCAGCTAGAGTCAATTGGGGAAAGAGTGAATCGCTGTGGGCAGGTCAGATTCAGACGGGGTCCACTCCACGGTTACCAGGGGGGCTTCAGATGGGGTCCGCTCCATGGTTACTAGGGGGGCTTCAGATGGGGTCCGCTCCACGGTTACCAGGGGGGCTTCAGATGGGGTCCGCTCCACGGTTACCAGGGGGGCTTCAGATGGGGTCCGCTCCACGGTTACCAGGGGGGCTTCAGATGGGGTCCGCTCCACGGTTACCAGGTCAGCTTCCGATGGGGTCCTTTCCACGGTTACCAGGGGGGCTTCAGATGGGGTCCGCTCCACGGTTACCAGGGGGGCTTCAGTTGGGGTCTGCTCCACGGTTACCAGGGGGCTTCAGTGGGGCAGAGATGGGATGAAGACATTGGGGTTTTTTCTAGGCTCCGATGTCTTTCAGAAAAATAACTGGGAGGGTGTAGTGGAGAAAGAGGACCCTTGTCAATTTCTTCTGGTCTGGACAACACTGGATTAAAGCTGCAGCCCTGTACCTGCCATTGCACGAGGGTGGGCAAGGCCTGGTGGACATTTCCTCTAGGATCATGGCTTTCCGGCTTTAAGCAGCCCAGAGACTGTTGTACAGTGACGGTTCTAGCTGGGTCGACACAGCCTACACATTGATGAGGAGAGCGGGCTGTTTGGGCTTAGACAAGCGCCTTTTCCTCTTAAAGCTAGAGGGGGGTGATTTGCCTGGCCTGACTCCATCTTATGAGTCTGTTATGCAGGCTTGGAGAGTTCTTGTCAAGTCCCGGAAGGCCGGCACGCCACCAGGGATGTGGCTTTTTGAAGAGCCAGTTTTTCACAACACTGCCATCCAGTCCCGTGTTCTGGGTTCAGCCAGCCTACGTTCATGACTGTTAGGCGTGGGTTGTACTAAGCTGGGTCATCTGATGCGTAACAGAAATAGATCGTTGGAGGAGCTGGGAGAAGGAGCGTTGATCCGATCATCTCGCCTACTGAGGAAGGTCGTCGCTGAGGTCTGTGACTCCTTGCCAGTGCTTCATCTGCAGTATGTGACTGATACGTCCAATTCTGATCGGTGGAAGGAGGGTCTGGATGATGTGTTCCCTGCACTGATTGTTAGTGTTGCGGCGGGGGCATTTGAGGAGGACGTGGCGATGCTGCTTTCCTTCAATACCCTGGAGCTGGGGGAGTTCAAGG
The DNA here is from genome assembly GCF_016432855.1 of Salvelinus namaycush. NCBI lineage: Eukaryota > Metazoa > Chordata > Actinopteri > Salmoniformes > Salmonidae > Salvelinus > Salvelinus namaycush. The sequence continues at coordinate 51,162 of NW_024061311.1, read as the reverse complement.
AGGTGGGAAAGAAGGCCATGTACAGAATATGTGTAAAGGTGTCTTCCCTGGAAGGGGTAAAATCGTCGAGGTGGGCGTGTTTGGTCCAGGTGCCTCTCCAAAAGGCTGTTGGCGATCATTATACAAACTGCCTATTGATAAGAGGACAGCTGACCTCCAATGGAGGATAATACATGGAGCCATAGCCACCAACATGCATCTGGTACACCTGGATCCTACTGTTGGGGAAGGGTGTCCATTCTGTGCTGAGTCTGAAACTCTGGCACATCTGTTTTTACTGTGTCCCAGGTTGGTCGGGATGATTGAACTGATCACTGACTGGTTCTCAACGTTGGGAGAGGTTTTCTCTTCCCAACTGTATATATTTGGGCCAAAGTACAGGTTTAGTCAAAAGGGTGTAGTTGTGTTGCTTAAAACTTCTTATGGCTGCAAGGGGCAGTATTGAGTAGCCAGTTAAATCGTGCCCATTTCAAACGGCCTCGTACTCAATTCTTGCTCGTACAATATGCATATTATTATTACTATTGGATAGAAAACACTCTCTAGTTTCTAAAACCGTTTGAATTATATCTGTGAGTGAAACAGAACTCATTCTGCAGCACATTTCCTGACCAGGAAGTGGAATGTCAGAAATCGATGCTCTGTTCAACTTCCTGCCTATACATGGGCATGATACGTAAGAGTCTACGTACACTTCATACACCTTCCCCTGGTTGTCAAGAGGCGGTGAGAGAAGAAATTTCGTGTTTATCTTGGTCTGAGGTGGAATTAAAGCTCTTTGTATGACGTGACCGTCCATTTCCTGTTTCTGGAGCGCGCGAAAGGGGACATGGATTTGCCTTCTGTTTAGCTGTCGTTATGGACGACTAACATCTCCGGTTTAGATTTTATTTGATACATGTGACCATATCATCGTAAAGTATGTTTTTTCAATATAGTTTAATCAGATTATTGAAATTTTTTCGGGAGTTTTGCCGTGTTCCGTTCTCTGACTTTGTTGACGTTGGAGAGATCCGTGCCACTTGGCAAGTGCCCATGCTAAATCAAGAGGGAAATTTGCCGTTCCAGATCCAAACAACGACTGTTCTGGACAAAGGACACCTTGTCCAACATTCTGACGGAAGATCACCAAAAGTAAGAAACATTTTATGATGCTATTTCTAATATCTGTCGTGCATGTGAACTGGTCGTGGGCGCCCAAGTGTTTCTGGCTATTGTGGCTACGCTAATATAACGCTATATTGTGTTTTCGCTGTAAAACACTTGATAAATCGGAAATATTGTCTGGAATCACAAGATGCCTGTCTTTCAATTGCTGTACACTATGTATTTTTCAGAAATGTTTTATGATGAGTAATTAGGTATTTGACGTTGGTGTCTGTAAATATTATGGCTGCTTTCGGTGCAATTTCTGATTGTAGCTGAAATGTAAACTATGATTTATACCTGAAATATGCAAATTTTTCGAACAAAACATATGCTATACAATAAATATGTTATCAGACTGTCATCTGATGAAGTTGTTTCTTGGTTAGTGGCTATTTATATCTTTATTTGGTCGAATTTGTGATAGCTACTGATGGAGTAAAAAACTGATGGAGTAAGAAAAGTGGTGTCTTTTGCTAACGTGGTTAGCTAATAGATTTACATATTGTGTCTTCCCTGTAAAACATTTTAAAAATCGGACATGTTGGCTTGATTCACAAGATGTGTACCTTTCATATGCTGTATTGGACTTGTTAATGTGTAAAAGTTAAATATTTAAAAAAAATATCTTTTGAATTTCGCGCCCTGCACTTGAGCTGGATGTTGTCATAAGTGTACCGGTGTCGGGCTGCAGCCCAAACAGGTTAAGTTTGTGTTAGGGGCAGCAAAATTAGCGATATGGAAGACCCGAAAGAACAGTATTCGGGGACAGGGGTCTGTGGATGTGGTGGGAATGCTGGAGGGAATGTTGGCAGCGAGACTAAGGGTTGAGTTTGCCTGTTATAAACTGGTCAACAATATTGATCTGTTTTTGAGTATATGGGGTATTCAGAGGCTGTTGTGTTTAGTTACTGTGGAGGAGGAGTTGGAGTTGTGTTTTTAATTGATGTGTAACTATGGTTTTCTATGAGTATTTATTGTGTGGTGGGCTCCCAGACCCAATAAAGATTATTTAAAACTCTCTCTCTCTCTCTCTCTCTCTCTCTCTGTCTCTCTCTGTCTCTCTGTCTCTCTGTCTCTCTCTGTCTCTCTCTGTCTCTCTCTGTCTCTGTCTCGCTCTCTCACTCTCTCTCTCTGTCTCTCTGTCTCTCTGTCTCTCTCTGTCTCTCTCGCTCTCTCGCTCTCTCGCTCTCTCGCTCTCTCTCTCGCTCTCTCGCTCTCTCTCGCTCTCTCGCTCTCTCTCTCTCGCTCTCTGTCTCTCTCGCTCTCTCTCTCTCGCTCTCTGTCTCTCTCGCTCTCTCTCTCTCGCTCTCTGTCTCTCTCTCTGTCTCTCTGTCTCTCTCTGTCTCTCTGTCTCTCTCTGTCTCTCTGTCTCTCTCTCTCTCTCTCTGTCTCTCTCTCTGTCTCTCTGTCTCTCTGTCTCTCTGTCTCTCTGTCTCTCGCTCTCTCTCTCGCTCTCTCTTTCTTCTTCTCTGTTGTTAAGGTCAGTGGGACTAAGTCAATCAACTGAATAAACTGTGTGATGGTGTCCCTGGCTGGGACAGTGTGTGTGTGTGTTTTAATAGTGTCCTCAGTCTCCCCTGCCAGGAATACCTCCATCCCACTCCCAGCTCTACTATGGACAGAACAGAATACGTTAGGATGCTGAGGGGTCGTAGAGGTTAACAGAACAGGTTAGGATGCTGAGGGGTCGTAGGGGAAAAACAGGTTAGGGTTAGGGTGCTGAGGGGTCGTAGAGGAAAACAGGTTAGGGTTAGGATGCTGAGGGGTCGTAGAGGGAAACAGGTTAGGGTTAGGATGCTGAGGGGTCGTAGAGGAAAACAGGTTAGGATGCTGAGGGGTCGTAGAGGAAAACAGGTTAGGGTTAGGATGCTGAGGGGTCGTAGAGGAAAACAGGTTAGGATGCTGAGGGGTCGTAGAGGAAAACAGGTTAGGATGCTGAGGGGTCGTAGAGGAAAACAGGTTAGGATGCTGAGGGGTCGTAGAGGAAAACAGGTTAGGATGCTGAGGGGTCGTAGAGGAAAACAGGTTAGGATGCTGAGGGGTCGTAGAGGAAAACAGGTTAGGATGCTGAGGGGTCGTAGAGGAAAACAGGTTAGGATGCTGAGGGGTCGTAGGGGAAAACAGGTTAGGGTTAGGATGCTGAGGGTTCGTAGGGGAAAACAGGTTAGGGTTAGGATGCTGAGGGGTCGTAGAGGAAAACAGGTTAGGGTGCTGAGGGGTCGTAGAGGAAAACAGGTTAGGGTTAGGATGCTGAGGGGTCGTAGAGGAAAACAGGTTAGGGTTAGGATGCTGAGGGTTCGTAGGGGAAAACAGGTTAGGGTTAGGATGCTGAGGGGTCGTAGAGGAAAACAGGTTAGGATGCTGAGGGGTCGTAGGGGAAAACAGGTTAGGGTTAGGATGCTGAGGGGTCGTAGAGGAAAACAGGTTAGGGTGCTGAGGGGTCGTAGAGGAAAACAGGTTAGGGTTAGGATGCTGAGGGGTCGTAGAGGAAAACAGGTTAGGGTGCTGAGGGGTCGTAGAGGAAAACAGGTTAGGGTTAGGGAAAATAGGATGGAATTTGAATGGAAATCAATTTTAGGCCCCCACAAGGTTATTGAAACATTTGCTGTGTGTGACAGGTGGCAGATGTGGCGTCTCTTTGCACTCCCTCTGATTAAATCATAAATAATTTAAGATTCGGAAGAGAAAACGAGAGAATGTAAAGAAGAGGAAGACAGGGGAGGATGAAGGGAGAGCGTGTGTAATTATGTGTTCCTAAAACATTTATTTGATTGGCCTGTTGATACAAGCCCCGAACAAACAGACGGAAGGATAGATGGATCACTATGACACTCTTAAAACTCCCCGGCTTCTCTCCCACCTCACTCTCGTCAAATCAAATTCTCACCCTCTTCAAACCTCTTTCACAACTCGCTTTCTCATCCTCTGCTGGCATTAGGTGGAGGAACATGGAACTAGGATCTCTGAGTATCTCCCTCAGCCTCTGCCTGCCTGATCTCTCCCCCTCCCTCCCTCTCTTCTCTCGCTTGCTCTCTCTCTACCTCTCTCAGTCCTCCTCCTCTCTATCCATATATCTCTTGTGTATTATCTCTCCCTCTCTTCCACCCTATCCCTGTCCTCTGGCTGTCCTTTGCTTTTATTCATCTGTAATTGCAGTCAAATTCAAATGCAAATTGTTACCATCATTTTCAGCATTGAATATAACATGTTGTCCTCTGTAGCACAGTTGTTAGAGCATGACGCTTGCAAGGCCAGCGGAACACACTAGTGGTGCGCGGGTCAGCTGTTTTTTCACCTTTACCCACCAGCAATTGCTAATAACCCATCCATAACCACCCGACTATGTGACCTTAACCCACTAATATAGTAAATGTGTTGTAGGCTACAGTCAGAGATGGCTGCACCTTAACCCACTAATATAGTAAATGTGTTGTAGACTACAGTCAGAGATGGATGCACCTTAACCCTCTAATATAGTAAATGTGTTGTAGGCTACAGTCAGAGATGGCTGCACCTTAACCCACTAATATAGTAAATGTGTTGTAGACTACAGTCAGAGATGGCTGCACCTTAACCCACTAATATAGTAAATGTGTTGTAGACTACAGTCAGAGATGGCTGCATCTTAACCCACTAATATAGTAAATGTGTTGTAGGCTACAGTCAGAGATGGCTGCATCTTAACCCACTAATATAGTAAATGTGTTGTAGGCTACAGTCAGAGATGGCTGCACCGTAACCCACTAATATAGTAAATGTGTTGTAGGATACAGTCAGAGATGGCTGCATCTTAACCCACTAATATAGTAAATGTGTTGTAGGCTACAGTCAGAGATGGCTGCACCTTAACCCACTAATATAGTAAATGTGTTGTAGACTACAGTCAGAGATGGCTGCACCTTAACCCACTAATATAGTAAATGTGTTGTAGACTACAGTCAGAGATGGATGCACCTTAACCCACTAATATAGTAAATGTGTTGTAGACTACAGTCAGAGATGGATGCACCTTAACCCACTAATATAGTAAATGTGTTGTAGACTACAGTCAGAGATGGCTGCACCTTAACCCACTAATATAGTAAATGTGTTGTAGACTACAGTCAGAGATGGCTGCACCTTAACCCACTAATATAGTAAATGTGTTGTAGGATACAGTCAGAGATGGCTGCACCTTAACCCACTAATATAGTAAATGTGTTGTAGGCTACAGTCAGAGATGGCTGCACCTTAACCCACTAATATAGTAAATGTGTTGTAGGCTACAGTCAGAGATGGCTGCACCTTAACCCACTAATATAGTAAATGTGTTGTAGACTACAGTCAGAGATGGCTGCACCTTAACCCACTAATATAGTAAATGTGTTGTAGACTACAGTCAGAGATGGCTGCATCTTAACCCACTAATATAGTAAATGTGTTGTAGGCTACAGTCAGAGATGGCTGCATCTTAACCCACTAATATAGTAAATGTGTTGTAGGCTACAGTCAGAGATGGCTGCACCGTAACCCACTAATATAGTAAATGTGTTGTAGGATACAGTCAGAGATGGCTGCATCTTAACCCACTAATATAGTAAATGTGTTGTAGGATACAGTCAGAGATGGCTGCACCTTAACCCACTAATATAGTAAATGTGTTGTAGGCTACAGTCAGAGATGGCTGCACCTTAACCCACTAATATAGTAAATGTGTTGTAGGCTACAGTCAGAGATGGCTGCACCTTAACCCACTAATATAGTAAATGTGTTGTAGGATACAGTCAGAGATGGCTGCACCTTAACCCTCTAATATAGTAAATGTGTTGTAGGCTACAGTCAGAGATGGCTGCACATTAACCCACTAATATAGTACATGTGTTATAGGCTACAGTCAGAGATGGCTGCACCTTAACCCACTAATATAGTAAATGTGTTGTAGGCTACAGTCAGAGATGGCTGCACCTTAACCCACTAATATAGTACATGTGTTGTAGACTACAGTCAGAGATGGCTGCATCTTAACCCACTAATATAGTAAATGTGTTGTAGGCTACAGTCAGAGATGGCTGCATCTTAACCCACTAATATAGTAAATGTGTTGTAGGCTACAGTCAGAGATGGCTGCATCTTAACCCACTAATATAGTAAATGTGTTGTAGACTACAGTCAGAGATGGCTGCACCTTAACCCACTAATATAGTAAATGTGTTGTAGGCTACAGTCAGAGATGGCTGCACCTTAACCCACTAATATAGTAAATGTGTTGTAGGCTACAGTCAGAGACGGATTGATTCTTTAACTGGGGGGTGCAGATTCTTTTTGGCTGATTTAAATATGTTTCTGTTTATAATTTCCAACATTTTAGGAGGCTATTTGTTAGTCAACTGGTCCATATTTAGATACATGCAGCTTCCCTTCTGTCATTATATGTTGTCCTAGAAGACTAAATAAACCCATTCTCACCAGAATAATAATAACTCAAAAAACTCAAAAACAAGGACCAATGACAATGAATTTCTGGGGACCGGGGAGAAAATACGATAAAGCAGCACAACAACAAAAAACTTGAAAGATTTTCTGTGCAAAATGGATCAGTTTGACCGGTTGTAAGGAAATAGAAAATTGTGAAAATAACCCAACATGTTTCTGATCAGATTTCAGTTCCACTTGGATCCATATTTTATGTGTTTGAAATACTATCAGTTTTTATGATGCTGATAAAGAAAGCACCTTTACAGACGGTCCCTAACTGCACATTCACATTCTCTCAAGATGCTGCAAGGAAGAAATCATATTTCTCCATCGTGTTCCCGAGCCAAAATTTAGCCTACATTTGGTGTATCATTTTACTGCAAGAAATGCTTAATTCTGCAGGAGTTAATATTAAGGCTACGTGAGAGGTTATAAACCTACAGTTAGTGTCCAGATTTCAGTTTCCACTTAAGCCATCTAAACAGTAGGCTACAGTTCCCTTGACATGTCATAGGCCTATTTGAAGTCCTGTGTTGTGACTATTGAATTTGTACAGAGCCTCACAATCATCACAACACTGCTATCACCCTCTTCTACCACTTCACCTGATCTTTCCCAAACATTACTTTTCTGGTCCTCCATTCTCATTATTTTAAACTTTCCATTTCACAGCTTTTCTCTTATTGAATTAAACTCTGACATTGTCCTTTTTTCCTCTGTGGTACGACATTAACTTTTTCTGCCTGTTCCTAAAAGCATTATTTGCCGATTGGCTGTGTAGGCTATTTAGCGCCCATACAGTTAACCCCTAAAGTTTAGGTTTATGCACTAATACCAGACTGTAACGTTCGTCATATTCCTCCTCCTCGGATGAGGAGGAGCATGGATCGGACCAACACGCAGCGAGGTATGCAGACATAAAGAATTTATTTAACAAGACGAACACTGACACGAAATACACTTGAATAGAATACAAAACAACAAAACGACGTAGACAGACCTGAACTAGAGAACTTACATAGACACGAAGAACGCACGAACAGGAAAGACTAGCCAAACGAACGAACAAACGAAACAGTCCCGTGTGGTAGACACAGACACAGGAACAATCACCCACAAACAAACAGTGAGAACAGCCTACCTTAATATGGTTCTCAATCAGAGGAAATGTCAAACACCTGCCTCTAATTGAGAACCATATCAGGCAACACATTAACCCAACATAGAAACACATAACATAGACTACCCACCCAGCTCACGTCCTGACCAACTAAACAAAGTAAAACAAAGGAAAAACAGGTCAGGAACGTGACACAGACAGCCTAAAATAATGAAAGAAATGTAGCCTATAGATATAAAGTACTGTTTTCTCTTTATTCTACCCGTCCTTCGTCCACACAATATTTCATGACCTTCAAACCCGCCCGCCCCACAGTTATCCGTGGGGACTGCGGGTTCTGAGTCACATCACTAGAACAGTGTGAAATGTATACACGACTATAAGTCACTTTGGGAAAACAGCTTATATTATGTGTCTCTCAAAGGACAAAACCTTAAAACTCAACCTTTCAAACCTGTCTGTTGGTTAAGGGCTTGTAAGTAAAGCATTTTACGGTAAGGTCTACACTTGTTGTATTCGGCGAATGTGACAAATAAAGTTTGATTTGACAAAACCCTGTTCTGCGTTTAAAAAAATCACATTCTTGGAATTGACCTTTTCCTCGCTCTCGCTCTCGCTCTCGCTCTCTCTCTCTCTCTCTCTCTCTCTCTCTCTCTCTCTCTCTCTCTCTCTCTCTCTCTCTCTCTCTCTCTCTCTCTCTCTCTCTCTCTCTGTGCCAGCGCAACACGTTAGCGCTCTTCTTATGATGCCAATTAGTGTAACTGAAATTGTTTCCATGGTGACTGAGGTGCTAATAATAACAGACACCCCCACTGCGAGGACTGAGAACAGATTGAACACACACAGATGCACACACACACACACTATCTCTCTCTATCTCTCCCACGCACACACACACTCTCTCTCACGCATGCCTGGACGCACACACATGAGCCGCATACTGTAGATATACCACCTATGTGCCTGGAGACATCTCTCTCAATCCCTTTTCAGCTCCCTCTGTCTTTCTCTCCTCATTAGCTATGGATAGAATGATTCATGTGACAAGAGGAACAGACGGGGGGGCAGGACTCCAGGGTTTTGGGTTGTTTAGGAGAGTGCGAGTTCTGTGGAGGAGAGGGGTAAAACCAACAGAACACACGCCAACCCCCCAGCCTCAACTACATCCTCTCTGACACACACACACACACACACACACACACACACACACACACACACACACACACACTCACACACACACACACACACACACACACACACACACACACACACACACACACACACACACACACACAGGAACTCAATTACAGGGCATGACCATTCTGAGTGAAGAGCTGTTAGTCAGGAGAGACTAGGCCTCACCTCCCCACTGGCTGAGAGAGAGCGAGAGGACAAGAGGGAAGGAGGGAGGGAGGGATGAAAAGAGAGAGAGTGACGGGGAGGGAGGGAGGGAGGGAGGGAGAGAGAGAGCGCGAGAGAGGGAGGGAGAGAGAGAGAGACATACCAATTAGGATTTGGCAAAAAATAAATAAATCAGTTATAGAACCCATTACCCTTTATGGTTCTGAGGTCTGAGGTCACCAACCAATAGCTCACAAAACAAATCATATCACAAACACCAAATTGAGACTATGCATGCAGAATTCAGAAGTATCCTCTGTGTCCAATGTAAAACACCACAAAATGCACGCAGAGCATTACGCACACTAATTATCAAAATCCAGAAAAGAGACGTTAAATTCTACAACCACCTAAAAGGAAGCGATTCCATAACCTTCCATAACAAAGCCATCACCTACAGAGAGATGAACCTGGAGAAGAGTCCCCTAAGCAAGCTGGTCCTGGGCCTCGGTTCACAAACACACCCCACAGAGCCCCAGGACAGCAACACAATTAGACCCAACCAAATCATGAGAAAACAAAATGATAATTACTTGATACATTGGAAAGAATTAACAAAAAAAACAGAGCAAACTAAAATGCTATTTGGCCCTCAACAGAGAGTACACAGTGGCAGAATACCTGACCACTGTGACTGATCCAAAATTAAGGAAACATTTGACTATGTACAGACTCAGTGACCATAGCCTTGCTATTGAGAAAGGCCACCGTAGGGAAAACCTGGCTCTCAAGAGAAGACAGGCTATGTGCACACTGCCCACAACATGAGGTGGAAACTGAGCTACACTTCCTAACCTCCTGCCCAATGTATGACCATATTAGAGACACATACCACAGTGTACAATCACAGCAACAAGATTTGTGACCTGTTGCCACAAGCAAAGGGCAACCAGTCAAGAACAAACACCATTGTAAATACAACCTATATTTATGTTTAATTATTTTCCCTTTTCTACTTGAACTATTTGCACATAATATGACATTTGAAATGTCTTAATTCTTTTGGAACTTTTGTGAGTGTAATGTTTACTGTTAATTTTTATTGTTTATTTCTCTTTTGTTTATTATCTAGATCACTTGCTTTGGCAAAGTAAACATATGTTTCCCATGCCAATAAAGCCCTTAAATTGAATTGAATTGAGAGAGAGAGAGAGAGAGAGAGACAGAGAGAGGGAGGGAGGGCGGGCGGGCGGGTGACCATTCTTTCAAGACAAAGGAGATGATTGTGGACTACAGGAAAAAGAGGACGGAGCACGCCCCCATTCTCATCGACGGGGCTGTAGTTGAGCAGGCTGAGAGCCTCATGTTCCTTGGTGTCCACATCAACAACAAACTAACATGGTCCAACACACCATGACAGTCGTGAAGAGGGCACGACAAAACCTATTCCCCCTCAGGAGACTGAAAAGATTTAGCATTGGTCCTCAGATCCTCAAAAGAGTCTACAGCTGCACCATCGAGAGCATCCTGACTGGTTGCATCACTGCCTGGTATGGCAAATGCTCGGCTTCCGACTGCAAGGCACTACAGAGGGTAGTGCGAACGGCCCAGTACATCACTGGGGCCAGGCTTCCTGCCATCCAGGACCTGTATACCAGATGTCAGAGGAAGGCCCTAAAAATTGTCAAAGACTCTTGCCACCCAAGTCATAGACTGTTCTCTCTGATACCACACGGCAAGCGGTACCGCAGCGCCAAGTCTAGGTCCAAGAGGCTTCTAAACAGCCTCTACCCCCAAGCCATAAGACTCCTGAACGTCTAATCAAATGGCGACCCAGACTATTTGCATTGCCACCCCCCCTTTTTACACCGCTGCTACTCTCTGTTGTTATCATCTATGCATAGTCACTTTAATAACTCTACCTACATGTACATACTACCTCAACTAACCGGTGCCCCTGCACATTGACTCTGTACCGGTACCCCCTATTATCCCACTATTGTTATTTTACTGCTGCTCTAACTGCATTTTTTGGTTAAGGCCTTGTAAGTAAGCATTTCACTGTAAGGTCTACACCTGTTGTATTTGACGCATGTGACTAATAACATTTGATTTGATTTGAGAGAGAGACAGAGGGAGAGAGATGGAGGGAGCGAGGGAGTTAGGGAGGGAGAGAGAGAGAAGCGAGGGAGAGAGCAATAGAGAGAGAGATAGATGGTGGGAGAGAAAGGTGGATGGAGTTAGGTGAAATGATGGAGAAAACGAAACGGAGAGAGATAGAAAATTGATGGACAGGAGGAGAGAGAAGGGTGTGATGGGGGATGTGGAGGCACAGTGGAATGACGCACAAACCCAGCCGACAGCTCAAAGTGACAGAACAGCTCCAGAGCAGCTGAGAATCTCTCCTCTCCCTCTTCCCGTCATATTTCACCCTTTATCACTTCCTCTCCCTCTTCTCTCTCCTCCCATGCTCTCCCTCTTCTCTCACCTCCCTCTCCTCCCTCTCCTCCCATGCTCTCCCTCTTTTCTCACCTTCCTCTCCTCCCTCTACTCCCATGCTATCCCTCTTCTCTCACCTCCCTCTTCTCCCATGCTCTCCCTCTTTTCTCACCTTCCTCTCCTCCCCCTCCTCCCATGCTCTCCCTCTTCTCTCACCTTCCTCTCATTCCTCTACTCCCATGCTCTCCCTCTTCTCTCACCTCCCTCTCCTCCCTCCTTCCCATGATCTCCCTCCTCTCTCACCTCCCTCTCCTCCCATGCTCTCCCTCTTCTCTCACCTCCCTCTCCTCCCATGCTCCTCCCATGCTCTCCCTCTTCTCTCACCTCCCTCTCCTCCCATGCTCTCCCTCTTCTCTCACCTCCCTCTCCTCCCTCCTTCCCATGATCTCCCTCCTCTCTCACCTCCCTCTCCTCCCTCTCCTCCCATGCTCTCCCTCTTCTCTCACCTCCCTCTCCTCCCATTCTCCTCCCATGCTCTCCCTCTTCTCTCACCTCCCTCTCCTCCCATGCTCTCCCTCTTCTCTCACATTCCTCTCATTCCTCTACTCCCATGCTCTCCCTCTTCTCTCACCTCCCTCTCCTCCCTCTCCTCCCATGCTCTCCCTCTTCTTTCACCTCCCTCTCCTCCCATGCTCTCCCTCTTCTCTCACCTTCCTCTCATTCCTCTACTCCCATGCTCTCCCTCTTCTCTCACCTCTCTCACCTCCCTCTCCTCCCTCTCCTCCCATGCTCTCCCTCTTCTCTCACCTTCCTCTCCTTCCTCTCCTCCCATGCTCTCCCTCTTATCTCACCTTCCTCTCATTCCTCTACTCCCATGCTCTCCCTCTTATCTCACCTTCCTCTCCTCCCTCTCCTCCCATGCTCTCCCTCTTCTCTCACCTTCCTCTCATTCCTCTACTCCCATGCTCTCCCTCTTCTCTCACCTTCCTCTCCTTCCTCTCCTCCCATGCTCTCCCTCTTCTCTCACCTTCCTCTCCTTCCTCTCCTCCCATGTTCTCCCTCTTCTCTCACCTTCCTCTCCTTCCTCTCCTCCCATGCTCTCCCTCTTCTCTCACCTTCCTCTCCTCCCTCTACTCCCATGCTCTCCCTCTTCTCTCACCTTCCTCTCCTCCCTCTACTCCCATGCTCTCCCTCTTCTCTCACCTTCCTCACCTCCCTCTCCTCCCATGCTCTCCCTCTTCTCTCACCTCCCTCTCCTCCCATGCTCTCCCTCTTCTTTCACCTTCCGCTCTTCCATTCCCGCATTTATCTATTTTTCTCCCACATTTCCTTCATTCCTCTTCATGTTATTTTCATTTTCCCTCTACACTCTCTCCCTTCATCCCGCTCTCATACCCTCCTCATTCCCTCTCTCCCTCTCTCTCCTTGGCAGCCACTCTCCTCTGTGGTGACCTTTCTTTCATGAAGGCACACAGGGTTGCGAGCTGCTGAGAGGGAGGCTTTTACCACCGGACCAGCCCCGACAGTGAGGAACAGCTATTACCACCGGACCAGCCCCCACAGGAAGGAACAGCTTTTACCACCGGACCAGCCCCCACAGGGAAGCTTTTACTACCGGACCAGCCCCCACAGGGAGGAACAGCTTTTACCACCGGACCAGCCCCCACAGGAAGGAACAGCTTTTACCACCGGACCAGCCCCCACAGGGAAGCTTTTACTACCGGACCAGCCCCCACAGGGAGGAACAGCTTTTACCACCGGACCAGCCCCCACAGGAAGGAACAGCTTTTACCACCGGACCAGCCCCCACAGGGAGGAACAGCTTTTACCACCGGACCAGCCCCCACAGGAAGGAACAGCTTTTACCACCGGACCAGCCCCCACAGGGAAGCTTTTACTACCGGACCAGCCCCCACAGGGAGGAACAGCTTTTACCACCGGACCAGCCCCCACAGGAAGGAACAGCTTTTACCACCGGACCAGCCCCCACAGGGAAGCTTTTACTACCGGACCAGCCCCCACAGGGAGGAACAGCTTTTACCACCGGACCAGCCCCCACAGGAAGGAACAGCTTTTACCACCGGACCAGCCCCCACAGGAAGGAACAGCTTTTACCACCGGACCAGCCCCCACAGGGAGGAACAGCTTTTACCACCGGACCAGCCCCCACAGGAAGGAACAGCTATTACCACCGGACCAGCCCCCACAGGAAGGAACAGCTATTACCACTGGACCAGCCCCCACAGGGAGGAACAGCTTTTACCACCGGACCAGCCCCCACAGGAAGGAACAGCTATTACCACCGGACCAGCCCCCACAGGAAGGAACAGCTATTACCACTGGACCAGCCCCCACAGGGAGGAACAGCTTTTACCACCGGACCAGCCCCCACTGGGAGGAACAGCTTTTACCACCGGACCAGCCCCCACTGGGAGGAATAGCTTTTACCACCGGACCAGCCCCCACAGTGAGGAACAGCTTTTACCACCGGACCAGCCCCCACAGGGAGGAACAGCTTTTAACGCGGGACCAGCCTCCACAGGAAGACACAGCTATTACCACCGGACCAGCCCCCACAGGGAGGGAACGCTTTTACCACCGGACCAGCCCCCACAGTGAGGAACAGCTTTTACCACCGGACCAGCCCCCACAGTGAGGAACAGCTTTTACCACCGGACCAGCCCCCACAGGGAGGAACAGCTTTTAACGCGGGACCAGTCCCCACAGGGAGGAACAGCTATTACTACCGGACCAGCCCCCACAGGGAAGCTTTTACTACCGGACCAGCCCCCACAGGAAGGAACAGCTTTTACCGCCAGGCCAGTCCCCACAGGGAGGAACAGCTTTTACCACCGGACCAGTCCCCACAGGGAGGAACAGCTTTTACCGCCGGACCAGCCCCCACAGGAAGGAGCAGCTATTACTACCGGACCAGCCCCCACAGGGAGGAACAGCTTTTACCACTGGACCAGCCCCCACAGGGAGGAACAGCTTAACACAACACAAACACGGAGAAACTAGGCTCTCAAAACCAACACAACACAAAAACGGAGAAACCAGGCTCTCAAAACCAACACAATACAAACATGGAGAAACCAGGCTCTCAAAACCAACACAATACAAACATGGACAAACCAGGCTCTCAAAACCAACACAACACAAACACGGAGAAACCAGGCTCTCAAAACCAACACAATACAAACATGGACAAACCAGGCTCTCAAAACCAACACAACACGAACATGGATAGCAAACTGGTCATTTGGTCAAAACCAAAAGTTCTGAGTTGCGCAGTCTGACCTCTCCAAACAACGTTATCCACTTAGAGACTGAGACTATTATATTAAACTAATTAAAATGCAACCAAACATTCTAAATGAACGGTGAATTGAATATGATGAATATATATTTCACGGGGCATTAATAAACATATACAAACAATTGACACAGTTAAACAAATAGTGCCCACGAATTTGACGGGAGTCAGTGTGCAATACGGTAGAGAGAGACGTGGCTCTTTACCACACACCCATCCCTTTACTCTGGTCTCAACATTATGAATGATGCTAGAGACAAGTTCCTCACACATAAGCAGTAACCTCATAAACACTGTCAGTACGTAGCAGTGGTCATTTTCCCTTCAACTGAAAACATTACAGGTTCAGTATTTCTAACCAACAGCTTTAAACGCACACGGGCTTGTGATAGCAAGGCAGAATGGAACATTCCAAACGCGCACGGCCTTGTGATAGCAAGGCAGAATGGAACAATCCAAACCAGCACGGCCTTGTGATAGCAAGGCAGAATGGCACATTCCAAACGCGCACGGCCTTGTGATAGCAAGGCAGAATGGAACATTCCAAACCAGCACGGCCTTGTGATAGCAAGGCAGAATGGAACATTCCAAACGCGCACGGCCTTGTGATAGCAAGGCAGAATGGCACATTCCAAACCAGCACGGCCTTGTGATAGCAAGGCAGAATGGAACATTCCAAACGCGCACGGCCTTGTGATAGCAAGGCAGAATGGCACATTCCAAACCAGCACGGCCTTGTGATAGCAAGGCAGAATGGCACATTCCAAACGCACACGGCCTTGTGATAGCAAGGCAGAATGGCACATTCCAAACCAGCACGGCCTTGTGATAGCAAGGCAGAATGGCACATTCCAAACCAGCACGGCCTTGTGATAGCAAGGCAGAATGGCACATTCCAAACCAGCACGGCCTTGTGATAGCAAGGCAGAATGGCACATTCCAAACCAGCACGGCCTTGTGATAGCAAGGCAGAATGGCACATTCCAAACCAGCACGGCCTTGTGATAGCAAGGCAGAATGGAACATTCCAAACGCGCACGGCCTTGTGGTAGCAAGGCAGAATGGAACATTCCAAACGCGCACGGCCTTGTGGTAGCAAGGCAGAATGGCACATTCCAAACCAGCACGGCCTTGTGATAGCAAGGCAGAATGGCACATTCCAAACCAGCACGGCCTTGTGATAGCAAGGCAGAATGGCACATTCCAAACCAGCACGGCCTTGTGATAGCAAGGCAGAATGGCACATTCCAAACCAGCACGGCCTTGTGATAGCAAGGCAGAATGGCACATTCCAAACCAGCACGGCCTTGTGATAGCAAGGCAGAATGGAACATTCCAAACGCGCACGGCCTTGTGATAGCAAGGCAGAATGGAACATTCCAAACCAGCACGGCCTTGTGATAGCAAGGCAGAATGGCACATTCCAAACGCGCACGGCCTTGTGATAGCAAGGCAGAATGGCACATTCCAAACGCGCACGGCCTTGTGATAGCAAGGCAGAATGGCACATTCCAAACCAGCACGGCCTTGTGATAGCAAGGCAGAATGGAACATTCCAAACCAGCACGGCCTTGTGATAGCAAGGCAGAATGGAACATTCCAAACGCGCACGGCCTTGTGATAGCAAGGCAGAATGGAACATTCCAAACCAGCACGGCCTTGTGATAGCAAGGCAGAATGGCACATTCCAAACCAGCACGGCCTTGTGATAGCAAGGCAGAATGGCACATTCCAAACGCGCACGGCCTTGTGATAGCAAGGCAGAATGGAACATTCCAAACCAGCACGGCCTTGTGATAGCAAGGCAGAATGGAACATTCCAAACGCGCACGGCCTTGTGATAGCAAGGCAGAATGGCACATTCCAAACCAGCACGGCCTTGTGATAGCAAGGCAGAATGGCACATTCCAAACGCGCACGGCCTTGTGATAGCAAGGCAGAATGGAACATTCCAAACGCGCACGGCCTTGTGATAGCAAGGCAGAATGGCACATTCCAAACGCGCACGGCCTTGTGATAGCAAGGCAGAATGGAACATTCCAAACCAGCACGGCCTTGTGATAGCAAGGCAGAATGGAACATTCCAAACCAGCACTGCCTTGTGATAGCAAGGCAGAATGGAACATTCCAAACGCGCACGGCCTTGTGATAGCAAGGCAGAATGGAACATTCCAAACGCGCACGGCCTTGTGATAGCAAGGCAGAATGGCACATTCCAAACCAGCACGGCCTTGTGATAGCAAGGCAGAATGGCACATTCCAAACGCGCACGGCCTTGTGATAGCAAGGCAGAATGGCACATTCCAAACGCGCACGGCCTTGTGATAGCAAGGCAGAATGGCACATTCCAAACGCGCACGGCCTTGTGATAGCAAGGCAGAATGGCACATTCCAAACCAGCACGGCCTTGTGATAGCATGGCAGAATGGAACATTCCAAACCAGCACGGCCTTGTGATAGCAAGGCAGAATGGCACATTCCAAACGCGCACGGCCTTGTGATAGCAAGGCAGAATGGCACATTCCAAACCAGCACGGCCTTGTGATAGCAAGGCAGAATGGAACATTCCAAACGCGCACGGCCTTGTGATAGCAAGGCAGAATGGCACATTCCAAACGCGCACGGCCTTGTGATAGCAAGGCAGAATGGCACATTCCAAACCAGCACGGCCTTGTGATAGCAAGGCAGAATGGCACATTCCAAACGCGCACGGCCTTGTGATAGCAAGGCAGAATGGCACATTCCAAACCAGCACGGCCTTGTGATAGCAAGGCAGAATGGAACATTCCAAACCAGCACGGCCTTGTGATAGCAAGGCAGAATGGAACATTCCAAACGCGCACGGCCTTGTGATAGCAAGGCAGAATGGAACATTCCAAACGCGCACGGCCTTGTGATAGCAAGGCAGAATGGCACATTCCAAACCAGCACGGCCTTGTGATAGCAAGGCAGAATGGCACATTCCAAACCAGCACGGCCTTGTGATAGCAAGGCAGAATGGCACATTCCAAACCAGCACGGCCTTGTGATAGCAAGGCAGAATGGCACATTCCAAACCAGCACGGCCTTGTGATAGCAAGGCAGAATGGCACATTCCAAACCAGCACGGCCTTGTGATAGCAAGGCAGAATGGCACATTCCAAACCAGCACGGCCTTGTGATAGCAAGGCAGAATGGAACATTCCAAACGCGCACGGCCTTGTGGTAGCAAGGCAGAATGGCACATTCCAAACGCGCACGGCCTTGTGGTAGCAAGGCAGAATGGCACATTCCAAACCAGCACGGCCTTGTGATAGCAAGGCAGAATGGCACATTCCAAACGCGCACGGCCTTGTGATAGCAAGGCAGAATGGAACATTCCAAACCAGCACGGCCTTTTGATAGCAAGGCAGAATGGAACATTCCAAACGCGCACGGCCTTGTGATAGCAAGGCAGAATGGAACATTCCAAACGCGCACGGCCTTGTGATAGCAAGGCAGAATGGAACATTCCAAACGCGCACGGCCTTGTGATAGCAAGGCAGAATGGCACATTCCAAACCAGCACGGCCTTGTGATAGCAAGGCAGAATGGCACATTCCAAACCAGCACGGCCTTGTGATAGCAAGGCAGAATGGCACATTCCAAACCAGCACGGCCTTGTGATAGCAAGGCAGAATGGCACATTCCAAACCAGCACGGCCTTGTGATAGCAAGGCAGAATGGCACATTCCAAACCAGCACGGCCTTGTGATAGCAAGGCAGAATGGCACATTCCAAACCAGCACGGCCTTGTGATAGCAAGGCAGAATGGAACATTCCAAACGCGCACGGCCTTGTGGTAGCAAGGCAGAATGGAACATTCCAAACGCGCACGGCCTTGTGGTAGCAAGGCAGAATGGCACATTCCAAACCAGCACGGCCTTGTGATAGCAAGGCAGAATGGCACATTCCAAACCAGCACGGCCTTGTGATAGCAAGGCAGAATGGCACATTCCAAACCAGCACGGCCTTGTGATAGCAAGGCAGAATGGCACATTCCAAACCAGCACGGCCTTGTGATAGCAAGGCAGAATGGCACATTCCAAACCAGCACGGCCTTGTGATAGCAAGGCAGAATGGAACATTCCAAACCAGCACGGCCTTGTGATAGCAAGGCAGAATGGCACATTCCAAACGCGCACGGCCTTGTGATAGCAAGGCAGAATGGCACATTCCAAACGCGCACGGCCTTGTGATAGCAAGGCAGAATGGAACATTCCAAACCAGCACGGCCTTGTGATAGCAAGGCAGAATGGAACATTCCAAACGCGCACGGCCTTGTGATAGCAAGGCAGAATGGAACATTCCAAACGCGCACGGCCTTGTGATAGCAAGGCAGAATGGAACATTCCAAACGCGCACGGCCTTGTGATAGCAAGGCAGAATGGCACATTCCAAACCAGCACGGGCATGTGATAGCAAGGCAGAATGGAACATTCCAAACCAGCACGGCCTTGTGATAGCAAGGCAGAATGGCACATTCCAAACCAGCACGGCCTTGTGATAGCAAGGCAGAATGGCACATTCCAAACGCGCACGGCCTTGTGATAGCAAGGCAGAATGGAACATTCCAAACGCGCACGGCCTTGTGATAGCAAGGCAGAATGGCACATTCCAAACGCGCACGGCCTTGTGATAGCAAGGCAGAATGGAACATTCCAAACCAGCACGGCCTTGTGATAGCAAGGCAGAATGGAACATTCCAAACCAGCACGGCCTTGTGATAGCAAGGCAGAATGGAACATTCTAAACGCGCACGGCCTTGTGATAGCAAGGCAGAATGGAACATTCCAAACGCGCACGGCCTTGTGATAGCAAGGCAGAATGGCACATTCCAAACCAGCACGGCCTTGTGATAGCAAGGCAGAATGGCACATTCCAAACGCGCACGGCCTTGTGATAGCAAGGCAGAATGGCACATTCCAAACGCGCACGGCCTTGTGATAGCAAGGCAGAATGGCACATTCCAAACGCGCACGGCCTTGTGATAGCAAGGCAGAATGGCACATTCCAAACCAGCACGGCCTTGTGATAGCATGGCAGAATGGAACATTCCAAACCAGCACGGCCTTGTGATAGCAAGGCAGAATGGCACATTCCAAACGCGCACGGCCTTGTGATAGCAAGGCAGAATGGCACATTCCAAACCAGCACGGCCTTGTGATAGCAAGGCAGAATGGAACATTCCAAACGCGCACGGCCTTGTGATAGCAAGGCAGAATGGCACATTCCAAACGCGCACGGCCTTGTGATAGCAAGGCAGAATGGCACATTCCAAACCAGCACGGCCTTGTGATAGCAAGGCAGAATGGCACATTCCAAACGCGCACGGCCTTGTGATAGCAAGGCAGAATGGAACATTCCAAACCAGCACGGCCTTGTGATAGCAAGGCAGAATGGAACATTCCAAAACAGCACGGCCTTGTGATAGCAAGGCAGAATGGAACATTCCAAATGCGCACGGCCTTGTGATAGCAAGGCAGAATGGAACATTCCAAACGCGCACGGCCTTGTGATAGCAAGGCAGAATGGCACATTCCAAACCAGCACGGCCTTGTGATAGCAAGGCAGAATGGCACATTCCAAACGCGCACGGCCTTGTGATAGCAAGGCAGAATGGCACATTCCAAACCAGCACGGCCTTGTGATAGCAAGGCAGAATGGAACATTCCAAACGCGCACGGCCTTGTGATAGCAAGGCAGAATGGCACATTCCAAACGCGCACGGCCTTGTGATAGCAAGGCAGAATGGCACATTCCAAACCAGCACGGCCTTGTGATAGCAAGGCAGAATGGAACATTCCAAACCAGCACGGCCTTGTGATAGCAAGGCAGAATGGCACATTCCAAACGCGCACGGCCTTGTGATAGCAAGGCAGAATGGCACATTCCAAACGCGCACGGCCTTGTGATAGCAAGGCAGAATGGAACATTCCAAACCAGCACGGCCTTGTGATAGCAAGGCAGAATGGAACATTCCAAACCAGCACGGCCTTGTGATAGCAAGGCAGAATGGAACATTCCAAACGCGCACGGCCTTGTGATAGCAAGGCAGAATGGAACATTCCAAACGCGCACGGCCTTGTGATAGCAAGGCAGAATGGCACATTCCAAACCAGCACGGCCTTGTGATAGCAAGGCAGAATGGCACATTCCAAACGCGCACGGCCTTGTGATAGCAAGGCAGAATGGCACATTCCAAACGCGCACGGCCTTGTGATAGCAAGGCAGAATGGCACATTCCAAACGCGCACGGCCTTGTGATAGCAAGGCAGAATGGCACATTCCAAACCAGCACGGCCTTGTGATAGCAAGGCAGAATGGAACATTCCAAACCAACACGGCCTTGTGATAGCAAGGCAGAATGGCACATTCCAAACGCGCACGGCCTTGTGATAGCAAGGCAGAATGGCACATTCCAAACCAGCACGGCCTTGTGATAGCAAGGCAGAATGGAACATTCCAAACGCGCACGGCCTTGTGATAGCAAGGCAGAATGGCACATTCCAAACGCGCACGGCCTTGTGATAGCAAGGCAGAATGGAACATTCCAAACCAGCACGGCCTTGTGATAGCAAGGCAGAATGGCACATTCCAAACGCACACGGCCTTGTGATAGCAAGGCAGAATGGCACATTCCAAACGCGCACGGCCTTGTGATAGCAAGGCAGAATGGAACATTCCAAACCAGCACGGCCTTGTGATAGCAAGGCAGAATGGAACATTCCAAACGCGCACGGCCTTGTGATAGCAAGGCAGAATGGCACATTCCAAACCAGCACGGCCTTGTGATAGCAAGGCAGAATGGAACATTCCAAACGCGCACGGCCTTGTGATAGCAAGGCAGAATGGCACATTCCAAACCAGCACGGCCTTGTGATAGCAAGGCAGAATGGCACATTCCAAACCAGCACGGCCTTGTGATAGCAAGGCAGAATGGCACATTCCAAACCAGCACGGCCTTGTGATAGCAAGGCAGAATGGCACATTCCAAACCAGCACGGCCTTGTGATAGCAAGGCAGAATGGCACATTCCAAACCAGCACGGCCTTGTGATAGCAAGGCAGAATGGCACATTCCAAACCAGCACGGCCTTGTGATAGCAAGGCAGAATGGCACATTCCAAACCAGCACGGCCTTGTGATAGCAAGGCAGAATGGCACATTCCAAACCAGCACGGCCTTGTGATAGCAAGGCAGAATGGCACATTCCAAACCAGCACGGCCTTGTGATAGAAAGGCAGAATGGAACATTCCAAACGCGCACGGCCTTGTGGTAGCAAGGCAGAATGGAACATTCCAAACGCGCACGGCCTTGTGGTAGCAAGGCAGAATGGCACATTCCAAACCAGCACGGCCTTGTGATAGCAAGGCAGAATGGCACATTCCAAACCAGCACGGCCTTGTGATAGCAAGGCAGAATGGCACATTCCAAACCAGCACGGCCTTGTGATAGCAAGGCAGAATGGCACATTCCAAACCAGCACGGCCTTGTGATAGCAAGGCAGAATGGAACATTCCAAACGCGCACGGCCTTGTGATAGCAAGGCAGAATGGAACATTCCAAACCAGCACGGCCTTGTGATAGCAAGGCAGAATGGCACATTCCAAACGCGCACGGCCTTGTGATAGCAAGGCAGAATGGCACATTCCAAACGCGCACGGCCTTGTGATAGCAAGGCAGAATGGAACATTCCAAACCAGCACGGCCTTGTGATAGCAAGGCAGAATGGCACATTCCAAACCAGCACGGCCTTGTGATAGCAAGGCAGAATGGCACATTCCAAACGCGCACGGCCTTGTGATAGCAAGGCAGAATGGAACATTCCAAACCAGCACGGCCTTGTGATAGCAAGGCAGAATGGAACATTCCAAACGCGCACGGCCTTGTGATAGCAAGGCAGAATGGAACATTCCAAACGCGCACGGCCTTGTGATAGCAAGGCAGAATGGAACATTCCAAACGCGCACGGCCTTGTGATAGCAAGGCAGAATGGCACATTCCAAACCAGCACGGCCTTGTGATAGCAAGGCAGAATGGAACATTCCAAACCAGCACGGCCTTGTGATAGCAAGGCAGAATGGAACATTCCAAACCAGCACGGCCTTGTGATAGCAAGGCAGAATGGCACATTCCAAACGCGCACGGCCTTGTGATAGCAAGGCAGAATGGAACATTCCAAACGCGCACGGCCTTGTGATAGCAAGGCAGAATGGCACATTCCAAACGCGCACGGCCTTGTGATAGCAAGGCAGAATGGAACATTCCAAACGCGCACGGCCTTGTGATAGCAAGGCAGAATGGCACATTCCAAACCAGCACGGCCTTGTGATAGCAAGGCAGAATGGAACATTCCAAACCAGCACGGCCTTGTGATAGCAAGGCAGAATGGCACATTCCAAACGCGCACGGCCTTGTGATAGCAAGGCAGAATGGCACATTCCAAACCAGCACGGCCTTGTGATAGCAAGGCAGAATGGAACATTCCAAACGCGCACGGCCTTGTGATAGCAAGGCAGAATGGCACATTCCAAACGCGCACGGCCTTGTGATAGCAAGGCAGAATGGCACATTCCAAACCAGCACGGCCTTGTGATAGCAAGGCAGAATGGAACATTCCAAACGCGCACGGCCTTGTGATAGCAAGGCAGAATGGCACATTCCAAACGCGCACGGCCTTGTGATAGCAAGGCAGAATGGAACATTCCAAACGCGCAAGGCCTTGTGATAGCAAGGCAGAATGGAACATTCCAAACGCGCACGGCCTTGTGATAGCAAGGCAGAATGGAACATTCCAAACGCGCACGGCCTTGTGATAGCAAGGCAGAATGGCACATTCCAAACCAGCACGGGCATGTGATAGCAAGGCAGAATGGAACATTCCAAACGCGCACGGCCTTGTGATAGCAAGGCAGAATGGAACATTCCAAACGCGCACGGCCTTGTGATAGCAAGGCAGAATGGCACATTCCAAACCAGCACGGCCTTGTGATAGCAAGGCAGAATGGCACATTCCAAACGCGCAAGGCCTTGTGATAGCAAGGCAGAATGGCACATTCCAAACGCGCACGGCCTTGTGATAGCAAGGCAGAATGGCACATTCCAAACGCGCACGGCCTTGTGATAGCAAGGCAGAATGGCACATTCCAAACCAGCACGGCCTTGTGATAGCAAGGCAGAATGGAACATTCCAAACCAGCACGGCCTTGTGATAGCAAGGCAGAATGGCACATTCCAAACGCGCACGGCCTTGTGATAGCAAGGCAGAATGGCACATTCCAAACCAGCACGGCCTTGTGATAGCAAGGCAGAATGGAACATTCCAAACGCGCACGGCCTTGTGATAGCAAGGCAGAATGGCACATTCCAAACGCGCACGGCCTTGTGATAGCAAGGCAGAATGGCACATTCCAAACCAGCACGGCCTTGTGATAGCAAGGCAGAATGGAACATTCCAAACCAGCACGGCCTTGTGATAGCAAGGCAGAATGGCACATTCCAAACGCGCACGGCCTTGTGATAGCAAGGCAGAATGGAACATTCCAAACGCGCACGGCCTTGTGATAGCAAGGCAGAATGGCACATTCCAAACCAGCACGGCCTTGTGATAGCAAGGCAGAATGGAACATTCCAAACGCGCACGGCCTTGTGATAGCAAGGCAGAATGGAACATTCCAAACGCGCACGGCCTTGTGATAGCAAGGCAGAATGGAACATTCCAAACGCGCACGGCCTTGTGATAGCAAGGCAGAATGGAACATTCCAAACGCGCACGGCCTTGTGATAGCAAGGCAGAATGGCACATTCCAAACCAGCACGGGCATGTGATAGCAAGGCAGAATGGAACATTCCAAACCAGCACGGCCTTGTGATAGCAAGGCAGAATGGAACATTCCAAACGCGCACGGCCTTGTGATAGCAAGGCAGAATGGCACATTCCAAACCAGCACGGGCATGTCCAGTTGGTGAATGTACTGTAGAATGGCAGTGAAAATAAAGTAACATCACAGCAGTTGCCCCGAGGCAGAGGAACACTTTGCCCAGGCCCTAAACACTGTCTACTAAACATTTAGTGATGCAGGGGCACAAACTTGTTGAAGCAGGTTTGTGAATATTCTCTGTCGAACGATGCAGATCGGACACTGGGGTTGTCAACATGACCCCTCAGCAGTGACATAACTTCCCTACCACACCTAGGAACATTTTGCAGTGCAGTCATTTTCTCTCGAAGTCACGGTAAAGAGTCAGAGGACACACCCTCTCCTATCCAGGCTTCTGAGAGGACTCAGTCATAATCAGTTCAGTGTCAGTCAATGTTGGGATGAAAACCTTACACACCCCGTCATAGGACAGACACTCACGCAGAGCGCCCCCCATATGAACAGCAGAGGAGCAAGAAGGAGACAAATAAAATGAAATCAAATTTGATTGTTCACGTACAAATATTTAGCAGATGTAAATGGTCACATACACGTGTTTATTAACAGATGTTATTGCGGGTGTAGCGAAATGCTTGTGTTTCTAGCTCCGACAGTGCAGTAATATCTAACAATTCACAACAATACACACACATCTAAAAGTAAAAGAATGGAATTAAGAAATATATAAATATTAGATCGAGCAATGTCGGAGTGTCATTGACTAAAATGCAGAAGAATAGAATAAAGTATACATTTGAAGTCGGATGTTTACATACACCTTAGCCAAACACATTTAAACTCAGTTTTTCACAATTCCTGACATTTAACCCTAGTAAAAATTCCCTGTCTTAGGTCAGTTAGGATCACCACTTTATTTTAAGAATGTGAAATGTCAGAATAATAGTGATTTTATTTCAGCTTTTATTTCTTTCATCACATTCCCAGTGGGTCAGAAGTTTACATACACTCAATTAGTATGTGGTAGCATTGCCTTTAAATTGTTTAACTTGGGTCAAACATTTCAAGTAGCCTTCCACAAGCTTCCCACAATAAGTTGGGTGAATTTTGGCCCATTCCTTCTGACAGAGCTGGTGTAACTGAGTCAGGTTTGTAGGCCTCCTTGCTCGCACACACTTTTTCAGTTCTGCCTACACATTTTCTATAGGATTGAGGTCAGGGCTTTGTGATGGCCACTCCAATACCTTGACTTTGTTGTCCTTAAGCCACTTTGCCACAACTTTGGAAGTATGCTTGGGGTCATTGTCCATTTGGAAGACCCATTTACGACCAAGCTTTAACTTCCTGACTGATGTCTTGAGATGTTGCTTCAATATATCCAAATAATTTTCCTCCTCATGATGCCATCTATTTTGTGAAGTGCACCAGTCCCTCCTGCAGCAAAGCACCCCCACAACATGATGCTGCCACCCCCGTGCTTCACGGTTGGGATGGTGTTTTTCGGCTAGCAAGCTTCCCCCTTTTTCCTCCAAACATAACAATGGTCATTATGGCCAAACAGTTCTATTTTTGTTTCATCAGACCAGAGGACATTTCTCCAAAAAGTAAGATCTTTGTCCCCATGTGCAGTTGCAAACCGTAGTCTGGCTTTTTTATGGCGGTTTTGGAGCAGTGGCTTCTTCCTTGCTGAGCGGCCTTTCAGGTTATGTCGATATAAGACTTGTTTTACTGTGGATATAGATACTTTTGTACCCGTTTCCTCCAGCATCTTCACAAGGTCCTTTGCTGTTGTTTTGGGAATGATTTGCACTTTTAGCACCAAAGTAGGAGACAGGAGACAGAACGCGTCTCCTTCCTGAGCGCTATGACGGCTGTGTGGTACCATGGTGTTTATACTTGCCTACTATTGTTTGTACAGATGAACGTGGTACCTTCAGGCGTTTGGAAATTGCTCCCAAGGATGAACCAGACTTGTGGAGGTCTACAATTATTTTCCTGAGGTCTTGGCTGATTTCTTTTGATTTTCCCATGATGTCAAGCACAGAGGCACAGAGTTTGAAGGTAGATCTTGAAATACATCCACAGGTACACCTCCAATTGACTCAAATTATGTCAATTAACCTATCGGAAGCTTCTAAAGCCGTGACATCATTTTCTGGAATTTTCCACGCTGTTTAAAGGCACAGTCAACTTAGTGTATGTAAACTTCTGACCCACTGGAATTGTGATACAGTGAATTATAAGTGAAATAATCTGTCCGTTAACAATTGTTGGAAAATTTACTTGTGTCATGCACAAAGTAGATGTCCTAACCGACTTGCCAAAACTGTAGTTTGTTATCAAGAAATTTGTGGAGTGTTTGAAAAACGAGTTTTAATGACTCCAACCTAAGTGTATGTAAACTTCCGACTACAACTGTATACATTTGAGATGAGTAAAGCAGTATGTAAACATTATTTAAACATTATTAAAGTGACTAGTGATCCATTATTGAAGGGACCAGTGATTCCAAGTCTATGTATATAGGGCAGCAGCCTCTAAGGTGCAGGGTTACGTAAATGGGTGGAAGCCGTCAAGTGATGGCTATTTAACAGTCTGATGGCCTTGAGATAGAAGCTGTTTTTCAGTCACTCGGTCCTCGCTTTGATGCACTTGTACTGACCTCGCCTTCTGGATGATAGCGGGGTGAACAGGCCGTGGCTCGGATGGTCTTTTTGGCCTTCCTGTGACATCGGGTACGGAAGGTGTTCCGGAGGGCAGAAATTTTGCCCCCGGTGATGCGTTGGTCATACCACAGCACCCTCTGGAGAGTCCTGCGGTTGCGGGCGGTGCAGTTGCTGTACCAGGCAGTGATACAGCCCGACAGGATGCTCTCAATCGTGCATCTGTAAAAGTTTGTGTGTTTTAAGGGCCAAGTCAAATTTATTCAGCCTCCTGAGGTTGAAGAGGCAGTATTCAGTGATGTGTACGTTGAGGAACTTGGAGCTTTCCACCTTCCCCACTGCGGTCCCGTCTATGGATAGGGGTGTGCTCCTTCTGTTGTTTCCTGAAATCCACAATGAACTCCTTTGTTTTGTTGACGTTGACTGAGAGGTTCTTTTCCTGGCACCACTCTCCCAGGGCCCTCACCTCCTCCATGTAGGCTGTCTCATCATTGTTGGTAATCAGGCCAAATAATGTTGTGTCGTCTGCAAACTTGATGATTGAGTTGGAGGCGTGCGTGGCCACGATGTCATGGGTGAACAGGGAGTACAGTAGGGGGCTGAGCATGCACCTTTGTTGGGCCCCAGTGTTGAAGTTCAGCGACGTGGACAGTCTCCAACACGGCGTCCTCACCATGGCACGACTTGTAAACTTGACCCCGCCCGTATAAATCAAATTCAAATATTACAGGCGAAGGCGTATCACCTTATTTACTTAGCCTATCACAGAGAGCCGGTACGTCTGTCAATTAGGTTAGTATTGTGGAGTAACTACAATGTTGTTGATCCATCCTCAGTTTTGTCCTATCACAGCCATTAAACGCTGTAATTGTTTTAGGGAGGACCATTGGCCTCCAGCAGCGGAGTATCTTTGTAGAGACTGGGTGCATTGATACACCATCCAAAGTGTAATTAACCCTTGTGTTGTCTTAAGGGTCAAAAATGACCCTCCACTATGTTTAACAGCAGAGAAAACCCCCTAAATGATATTTTCTCAACTTGAAATTCATTTTTGGCAGTTATAAAATCATTTACACACCACAAAAACCACAAAGACACACACACACACACACACACACACACACACACAATGAGAAATTGAGATGATGTGTGCTACTGATTGAACTCAGACAAAATTAAAACCTTCTTGTACATGTGCAGCATCTCCCCTCCACGACCCCTCCACGACCCCTCCACGACCCCACACATGATTCAAGTTCACAGACAAAATATGCATTGTTTACTCATGAGGAATGCAGTCAGAGGCTATAAAGGTGCTGCAGATGACAGTCCCCCCAGTTCTCTCTTTGTTGAAGCCATGAGTGCACGTTTCAGTGCCCAACAGGTCATAGATTTAGATTTTTTCTGATGTCCAGGAGGAACAAGAGAACAATGATTTAGAAGAGGAGGAGGCATCTGAAAAATAAGATGGTGAGAATACAACCCAGAGCACAATGCATCATCTTCAGATGAAGAAGAAATCCCCCAAGCTGAAAGAGAGACATTTTTATCAAAGAACAGCAAAATAACATGGTCCTTGTCACCATATGACAACCAGGGCAGGATGGCAGCACAAAATGTCATAAGGATGACCCCAGGGCCCACAAGACATGCAGTTGCCCAGGACATCACCTCAACATTCTACATGTTCATCACACCAGCCTTCGAAAAAATCATCCTGGAGATGACACATTTGGAGGGTTTACGTAAATATGGAGACAACTGGAAAAGGATGGATGAGATTGACCTGCAGGCCTACATAGGGCTGCTAATCTTAGAGGGTGAGTTTAGGTCCCGAGGCAAGGCTACATGTAGTCTCTGGGATGCAGAGAGTGGAAGGGTGATTTTCCGTGCCACGATGCCACTGAAAGTCTTTCACACTTTCTCAAGAATGCTACGATTTGATAACCGTGAGTCAAGACCTGCAAGACGTATAAGAGACAAACTGGCGGCCATAAGAGAGGTCTGGGAGAAGTGGGTGGAGCGTCTGCCATACCTCTACAACCTGAAGTAACAGTGGATGAGCAACTGGTTCCATTCAGAGGTACATTTTTATTTTCATATCTGTAATGTAAGTGATTTTCACTGTTAATTGTATTATGTATTGCTGTAATATCATTGATTTATGTGATTGTTTTCTGTGACACTGACACTAATTACTGACTTTTGTCAAAAGGTCGCTGTCTTTTCCGGCAGTACATGCCCAGTAAGCCAGAAAGGTATGGCATCAAGATATGGGTGGCCTGTGACGCACAATCCAGCTACGCTTGGAAGATGCAAGTCTACACAGGGAAGCCAACCAGTGGAGGCCTGGAGAAGAACCAGGGGATGCGGGTTGTGCTTGATGTGACAGATGGACTGAGGGGGCACAATATCACGTGTGATAATTTCTTCACCTCTTATGAACTCAGCCAGCAGCTTCTGAAGAGGAAGATCACAATGGTTGGCACAGTTAGAAAGAACAAGCCTGAGCTCCCCCCTGCACTCCTCGCAACAACGGGGAGAGAGGCCTTCTCATCAAAGTTTGCCTTCACCCCCACCACTACTCTAGTTTCTTACCTCCCAAAGAGGAACAAGGGCACACCCCACAAAACGGCTGAGATCAGTAATTGTGAGGACAGGAAGCCAGCCATCATCCTGGACTACAACCACAACAAAGGAGGCGTGGACAACCTATACAAGGTGATTGGAACTTACAGCTGCAGGAGGATGACTGCCCGCTGACCCCTGGTCATCTTGCACTACGTCATTGATGTGTCCTCATACAATGATGTGTCCTCAAACAAAAAGATTTTCAAAACTTGCTTCGAAATGGTGAAAAGAATCTCATAATAAAAGCCATTAAGTCAAACACACAAACACTTAACCATGGCTACACACACACCCACCCACACACAGACACACACACACACACACACACAGACACACACACACACACACACACACACACACACACACACACACACACACACACACACACACACACACACAGAGAGTGTTCTAGAAAAGAAGCATTGGGAGTATACTAGAACACTAGAAAGAAGAGATTGTAGAACACAACTACTGTAGGCAGCCTTACCAGCACTGGCATACAGGTAACTGCCAAAATAAAGGAAACACCAACATAAAGTTTATTAATAGGGCGTTGGGCCACCACAATCCAGAACAGCTTCAATATGCCTTGGCACTGATTCAACTCGTGCCCTGTAGATGGGGGCATTGACATTGTATGGGGGCATAGCAATGGTAGACAAAATAATGGCCTTCCTAGCATTTTAATATACAACCCTAAGCATGACCCTAAGCTCAATTAACTCAGCAACCACATCCGTGTGGAAGCACCTGCTTTCAATATACTTTGTATCCCTAATTTAATCAAGTGTTTCCTTTATTCTGGCAGTAACATGTACATGTTACAGAGAGAGAGAGAGAGAGAGATGAAAAAGGGATTGAGAGAGGGAGAAAATAAAGGGAGAAATAATATTTGTTTTCTGATATTGCTTGGAGACAATTTAAGAAAATGTGCTGATGCATCGTCCATACTGGCTTCATGATGAATGTGATGGTAAAATAGTATGTTTGTGTGTGTGAGGGGGTTAAGTTGTCGAGAAGAGCAATCTGGGCAGATTGTATTGGGTCAATTAATGAATTGACTTGTTTTATGGGAACGATGGATTCACATGTCACTGGAAACTTCCGTCAGCTATACACACACACACACACCATCTGTCTTCTATTAAGACCAACACACAGGAATGCACTGCTCAATTGATGAGAGAGAGAGAGAGAAAGAGACGGGGGGAGAGAGCGAGAAAGAAAGAGAGAGATAGAGAGAGAGAAAGAGATGGGGGGAGAGAGCGAGAAAGAAAGAGAGATAGAGAGAGAGAAAGATATGGGGGAGAGAGCGAGAAAGAAAGAGAGATAGAGAGAGAGAAAGAGATGGGGGAGAGAGCGAGAAAGAAAGAGAGAGATAGAGATGGGGGGACAGATTGAGCGAGAGAGAGAGAGACAAAGAGAGTATCAAAGACAGAGAGATCAGACAGAGAGATGGACAGGTAAGATGGATAGATGCTAAACGAAAGGCGTGAGATAGAGAATGATTCTGCAGGAGAATCTGTTCTCCAAGAAAACATGAAAGGATTTATTTTGAATTAGAAAAGCGCAGAAAGAATAGGGATGAATGGAGAGAGAAAGCAAGAGATTAGAGGAGAGCGACAGCAGATGAGAGGGAGAGAGATGGAGGATTGAGATGGAGGAAAGATGTAGGAGAGATGGAGGACAGAGGATGAAGATATGGAGGAGAGATGAAGAGATGGAGGAGAGATGGAGAGATGGAGGGTAGATGGAGGAGAGATGGAGGAGAGATGGAGGAGAGATGGAGGAGAGATGGAGGAGTGATATGGGAGAGATGATGGAGAGATGGAGAGATGATGAAGAGATGGTGGAGAGATTGCGAATAGATGGAGGAGAGATGGAGGGTAGATGGTGGAGAGATGGAGGAGAGATTGCGAATAGATGGAGGAGAGATGATGAAGATATGGAGGAGAGATGGAGGAGAGATGGTGGAGAGATGGAGGAGAGATGGTGGAGAGATGAAGATATGGAGGAGAGATGGAGGAGAGATGGTGGAGAGATGGAGGAGGGATGGTGGAGAGATGGAGGAGAGATGGAGGAGAGATGGAGAGATGGTGGAGAGATGGAGGGTAGATGGTGGAGAGATGGAGGAGAGATGGAGGAGAGATGGAGGAGAGATGGAGGAGTGATATGGGAGAGATGATGGAGAGATGGAGAGATTGCGAATAGATGGAGGAGAGATGGAGGGTAGATGGTGGAGAGATGGAGGAGAGATTGCGAATAGATGGAGGAGAGATGATGAAGATATGGAGGAGAGATGGAGGAGAGATGGTGGAGAGATGGAGGAGAGATGGTGGAGAGATGAAGATATGGAGGAGAGATGGAGGAGAGATGGTGGAGAGATGGAGGAGGGATGGTGGAGAGATGGAGGAGAGATGGAGGAGAGATGGAGAGATGGTGGAGAGATGGAGGGTAGATGGTGGAGAGATGGAGGAGAGATGGAGGAGAGATGGAGGAGAGATGGAGGAGTGATATGGGAGAGATGATGGAGAGATGGAGAGATTGCGAATAGATGGAGGAGAGATGGAGGGTAGATGGTGGAGAGATGGAGGAGAGATTGCGAATAGATGGAGGAGAGATGATGAAGATATGGAGGAGAGATGGAGGAGAGATGGTGGAGAGATGGAGGAGAGATGGTGGAGAGATGAAGATATGGAGGAGAGATGGAGGAGAGATGGAGGAGGGATGGTGGAGGGATGGTGGAGAGATGGAGGAGAGATGGTGGAGAGATGGTGGAGAGATGGAGGAGAGATGGAGGAGAGATGGTGGAGAGATGGAGGAGAGATGGTGGAGAGATGAAGATATGGAGGAGAGATGGAGGAGAGATGGTGGAGAGATGGAGGAGAGAGATGATGGAGAGATGAAGATATGGAGGACAGATGGAGAGATGGTGAAGAGATGGAGGAGAGATGGTGAAGAGATGGAGGAGAGATGGAGGAGAGATGGAGGAGAGATGGAGGAGAGATGCAGGAGAGATGCAGGAGAGATGGAGGAGAGATGGAGGAGAGATGGTGAAAAGACGGAAAAGAGATGGAGGAGAGACGGAGGAGAGATGGAGAAGAGACGGTGAAGATATGGAGAGGAGATGGAGGAGAGATGGAGAAGAGATGGAGGGAAAGTGGAGGAGAGATGGACGGGAGATGGAGGAGAGATGAAAGAGAGACGGGAGATGGATGAGAGATGGAGGAGAGACGGGAGATGGAGGAGAGACGGAGGAGAGATGGTGGAGAGATGGAGGAGAGATGGTGGAGAGATGAAGATATGGAGGAGAGATGGAGGAGAGATGGTGGAGAGACGGGAGATGGATGAGAGATGGGGGAGAGATGGAGGAGAGATGGGGGAGAGACAGGAGATGGTGAGAGATGGAGGAGAGACGGGAGATGGATGAGAGATGGGGGAGAGATGGAGGAGAGATGGGGGAGAGATGGGAGATGGATGAGAGATGGAGAAGAGATGAGAGATGGTGAAGAGATGGAGGAGAGATGGAAAAGGGGGAGATGGAGGAGAGCAGGAAAGCAGTAGTGATGAAAGAAGTTGTCAGGTTCATTTCCTGAGGAGTAGCAGAGGAGACGGCCGAGTTAATCAAAGCAATCACTCCTGTTTCAGGTCAGAATTGAATCCTGATTCAAGTCGGAATTGATTCCTGATTCAAGTCGGGAATTGATTCCTGATTCAAGTCGGAATTGATTCCTGATTCAAGTCGGAATTGATTCCTGATTCAAGTCAGGAGACACCATCAATACCTTCAACTAGGGGCAAACATTTAAAATGTAAATCAAGTGTCCAGAGCTGGGATTGAACCCACAGTCCATAGAACAGTAGCTGCTAAGACCACTGCTCCACCCATCCATAATGAGTCAGCAAGTCTAAATGAATGGCTAAAGTTAACCGTGGAGTTGTTTTTCTGTTTTTACATCTTCGCAAACATTAATCCTTCATTTAACCAATCGGAATGAATGTCTGAATTGTTAACCAATCGGAATGAATGACTGAAGTTATAACCCTAGAGTTGTTGCTGTCCCAAACCTTAACACTTAACTTAACCCAGTAAATTAATGCCTTAACGTAAAACCTAGAGTTGATGCTGTGTGCCTAATATGCCTAAATCGTCTGGAGGTTATGCAAGAACTGTGTGCCTAAATACAGGACGTCGGGAGATTAAGTCAAAAATAGACGTTTATCGAAGGATGTCAAGAAATTATGTGTGTCTGTGAAATCTTGTTGGAACCATAGCCACACACATATCTCTGCCATGCAGTCAGACCGTGATTCCTTGTTGCACACACACACACACACACACACACACACACACACACACACACACACACACACACACACACACACACACACACACACACACAAATTGTAAGTATAGACAGAATATTACCGGACTGCTCTTTGGACCAGGCACTAATAAAACAGACCCAGTTAGAACCAGGTTAGAATAGAAAAGATCAAATGCGATCTGATTTAACTTTTTATGGCTGCAGGGGCAGTATTGAGTAGCCAGATAAAAGGTGCCCATTTCAAACGGCCTCGTACTCAATTCTTGCTCGTACAATATGCATATTATTATTACTATTGGATAGAAAACACTCTCTAGTTTCTAAAACCGTTTGAATTATATCTGTGAGTGAAACAGAACTCATTCTGCAGCAAACTTCCTGACAGGAAGTGGAAAGTCTGAAATTGAGGCTCTGTTCCAGGGGCTGCCTATTAAATCCCTTGTTATTTATTAGTTTAGATGCACTTCATACGTCTTCCACTAGATGTCGACAAGGAGTGAGAGAAGAAATGGACTGTGTAACTTGATCTGGACTCGAATTACAGCCCTTGGAATGACGTGTCCTCCATTTCCTGTTTTCAGGAAGGCGCGAAGAGTGACATGGATTTGCCTTTTGAAAAGCAGTCGTTATAGGCGATTACTATCTCCGGCTTTGATTTTATTTTATACATGTGACCATATCATCGTAAAGTATGTTTTTTCAATATAGTTTAATCAGATTATTGAATTTTTTTCGGGAGTTTTGCCGTGTTCCGTTCTCTTCCGTTTGTTGACATGGAGAGATTCGTGCCACTTGGCTAGTGTGCTTGCTAAATCGAGAGGGAAAGAGTCCGTTCTAAATCCTATACAACATGTATTTTTTAGTTATGTTTATGAATAGCTATTTGGTCAGAATATGTGTGTCAGAAAAAGTGTCAGAAAAATATCTGGACGTTGTGGAAAAAGTAGCTAAGTTAGCACACTGTATAACCATTGATTTCAGCTCTAAATATGCACATTTTCGAACAAAACATAAGTGTATGTATAACCTGATGTTATAGGACTGTCATCTGATGAAGAATATCAAGGTTTGTCAAAAATTATATATCTTTTGCTTGTTTGTTACGATCGCTAACTTATGCTGCTGGGAAATGGCTTGTATTTTTGGCTATTGTGGTAAGCTAATATAACGCTATATTGTGTTTTCGCTGTAAAACACTTAATAAATCGGAAATATTGGCTGGAATCACAAGATGCCTGTCTTTCATTTGCTGTACACTATGTATTTTTCAGAAATGTTTTATGATGAGTAATTAGGTATTTGACGTTGGTGTCTGTAATTATTCTGGCTGCTTTCGGTGCAATTTCTGATTGTAGCTGCAATGTAAACTATGATTTATACCTGAAATATGCACATTTTTCGAACAAAACATAGATTTATTGTATAACATGTTATAAGACTGTCATCTGATGAAGTTGTTTCTTGGTTAGTTTGGTTGGTTCTTGGTTAGTTAGGTTGGCTTTGTGCATGCTACCTGTGCTGTGAAAAATGCCTGTCCTTTTTTGTATTTGGTGGTGAGCTAACATAAATATACGTGCTGTTTTCGCTGTAAAACATTTTAAAAATCAGACATGTTGGCTGGATTCACAAGATGTGTACCTTTCATTTGCTGTATTGGACTTGTTAATGTGTGAAAGTTAAATATCAAAAAAAAATATCTTTTGAATTTCGCGCCCTGCACTTGAAGTGGCTGTTGTCATATTGTGGGCGGCCTCGGGCTTGCAGCCATAAGAAGTTTTAATGTGATGGGAGTTGATGTGCCTTTTTAACATGCGTGTGTGTGTGTGTGTGTGTGTGTGTGTGTGTGTGTGTGTGTGTGTGTGTGTGTGTGTGTGTGTGTGTGTGTGTGTGTGTGTGTGTGTGTCCCGCTCCGGTGCTCGACATCGCCGGTCTACTAACCACCGGTCCTGGCAATCCACTAGTTCACCAACTACTTCTCTGATAGAGTTCAGTGTGTCAAATCGGAGGGCCTGTTGTCCGGACCTCTGGCAGTATCTATCGGGGTGCCACAGGGTTCAATTCTAGGGCCGACTCTCTTCTCTGTATACATCAATGATGTCGCTCTTGCTGCTGGTGATTCTCTGATCCACCTCTACGCAGATGACACCATTCTGTATACCTCTGGCCCTTCTTTGGACACTGTGTTAACTAACCTCCAGACAAGTTTAAATGCCATACAATTCTCCTTCCGTGGCCTCCAACTGCTCTTAAACACAAGTAAAACTAAATGCATGCTCTTCAACTGATCGCTGCCCGCACCCGCCCTCCTGTCTAGCATCACAACTCTGGACGGTTCTGACTTAGAATAAGTGGACATCTACAAATACCTAGGTGTCTGGTTAGACTGTAAACTCTCCTTCCAGACTCACATTAAGCATCTCCAATCCAAAATTAAATCTAGAATCGGCTTCCTATTTCGCAACAAAGCATCCTTCACTCATGCTGCCAAACATACCCTCGTAAAACTGACCATCCTACCGATCCTCGACTTCGGCGATGTCATTTACAAAATAGCCTCCAATACTCTACTCAACAAATTGGATGCAGTCTATCACAGTGCCATCCGTTTTGTCACCAAAGCCCCATATACTACCTACCACTGCGACCTGTACGCTCCCGTTGGCTGGCCCTCACTTCATACTCGTTGCCAAACCCACTGGCTCCAGGTCATCTACAAGTCTCTGCTAGGTAAAGCCCCGCTTAATCTCAGCTCACTGGTCACCCCCAAAGCCTATCCTTCCTTCGGCCACCTTTCATTCCAGTTCTCTGCTGCCAATGACTAGAACGAACTGCAAAAATCACTGTAGCTAGAGACTCATATCTCCCTCACTAGCTTTAAGCACCAGCTGTCAGAGCAGCTCACAGATCACTGCACCTGTACATAGCTCATCTTTCAATAGCCCATCCAATCTACCTCATCCCCTTACTGTATTTATTTATTTATCTTGCTCCTTTGCACGCCAGTATCTCTACTTGCACATTCATCTTCTGCACATCTACCATTCCAGTGTTTAATAACTGTATTGTAATTACTTCGCCGCCATGGCCTACTTATTGCCTTACCTCCCTTATTTGCACTCACTGTGTATAGACTGTTTCTACTGTGATATTGACTGTATGTTTGTTTATTCCATGTGTTGTTATATGTGTCGAACTGCTTTGCTTTATCTTGGCCAGGACGCAGGTGTAAATGAGAACTTGTTCTCAACTAGCTAACCTGGTTAAATAAAGGTGAAATAAAATACAAATAAACACACCTGCTCCCCATCGTTATGCACACCTGGCCTTCATCAGTACCTTGATTACCTCCCCTTTATTTAGCCCTCAGTGGACTCAGTCTTCAGGCAGTATTGGTTGTGTTTTCAGTACCCTTCTCTTCTTTTGTTTTGTTTATCTCATGTTCCTTGTTATTAAACTCACCAATTGCACTTGCTTCCTGACTCCCTGCGTCTACGTTACAGTGTCTGTGTGTATGTGTGTTTGGCATGCTGACTAGCCCTCTGGACAGGTGCTATGAGGTTTAACATCATGAGATTGATAACTAGATGTGCTGCAGGGGAAATCAGACTGGTAACTAGATGTGCTGCAGGGGAAATCAGACTGGTAACTAGATGTGCTGCAGGGGAAATCAGACTGGTAACTAGATGTGCTGCAGGGGAAATCAGACTGGTAACTAGATGTGCTGCAGGGGAAATCAGACTGGTAACTAGATGTGCTGCAGGGGAAATCAGACTGGTAACTAGATGTGCTGCAGGGGAAATCAGACTGGTAACTAGATGTGCTGCAGGGGAAATCAGACTGGTAACTAGATGTGATGCAGGGGAAATCAGACTGGTAACTAGATGTGCTGCAGGGAAAATCAGACTGGTAACTAGATGTGCTGCAGGGGAAATCAGACTGGTAACTAGATGTGCTGCAGGGGAAATCAGACTGGTAACTAGATGTGCTGCAGGGGAAATCAGACTGGTAACTAGATGTGCTGCAGGGGAAATCAGACTGGTAACTAGATATGCTGCAGGGGAAATCAGACTGGTAACTAGATGTGATGCAGGGGAAATCAGACTGGTAACTAGATATGCTGCAGGGGAAATCAGATTGGTAACTAGATGTGCTGCAGGGGAAATCAGACTGGTAACTAGATGTGCTGCAGGGGAAATCAGACGGGTAACTAGATGTGCTGCAGGGGAAATCAGACTGGTAACTAGATGTGCTGCAGGGGAAATCAGACTGGTAACTAGATGTGGTGCAGGGGAAATCAGACTGGTAACTAGATGTGGTGCAGGGGAAATCAGACTGGTAACTAGATGTGCTGCAGGGGAATCAGACTGGTAACTAGATGTGCTGCAGGGGAAATCAGACTGGTAACTAGATGTGGTGCAGGGGAAATCAGACTGGTAACTAGATGTGGTGCAGGGGAAATCAGACTGGTAACTAGATGTGGTGCAGGGGAAATCAGACTGGTAACTAGATGTGCTGCAGGGGAAATCAGACTGGTAACTAGATGTGCTGCAGGGGAAATCCGATTGTGATAGAATAGTAATATTCAGCTGTAATGTAATGCCAAAATAACACAGTGTAATATAATACTGCAGGGTAGTATAAACAGTAATGTGATTATATAATACTGCAGGGTAGTATAAACAGTAATGTGATTATATAATACTGCAGGGTAGTATAAACAGTAATGTGATTACTGTATGTAAAGCAATATGTTGTAATGTTTCTGCGTGTGTGTGTGTGTGTGTGTGTGTGTGTGTGTGTGTGTGTGTGTGTGTGTGTGTGTGTGTGTGTGTGTGTGTGTGTGTGTGTGTGTGTGTGTGTGTGTGTGTGTGTGTGTGTGTGTGTGTGTGTGTGTGTGTGTGTGTGTGTGTGAGGGAGGGAGGGAGGGAGGGAGGGAGGGAGAGACAAAAGGAAGGAGAGAGAATGAGAAAGAGAGAAAGAGAGAGAGAGAGACAAACACACAGCCAAGGATAGTCAATGTCAGAAAACTGTTTACAATCTTAACGTCTTAAAGCCATGTTTTACTAAGCAGTCAGTTTGTATTAGCCCAAGGCACAGTTGTGTGTGTGCACATGTTTGTATGTACTAGTTGTCTTTCCTGGCATACTTATCTTCTCTGATCCCCTCTCCCCGAGACTGATAGGTGCCTAATCCATGCTGGATTATGTGTGATTGGTTCCTCAATTCAACGTAAATATTCACGTTTTTCTTTTTTCTTTAACTAGGCAAGTCAGTTTAGAACAAATTCTTAATTTACAATGATGGCCTACCCTGTCCAAACCCTCCCCTAACCCAGCCGACGCTGGGCCAATTTGCGTCGGCCTATGGGACTCCTGATCACGGCCGGTTGTGATACAGTCCATCTCCATTTATATTTTTTGTTAAAGATTGTTCACACCATGGCCAGCTGTTATCTTATCTCCTTATTGTTCACACCATGGCCAGCTGTTATCTTATCTCCTTATTGTTCACACCATGGCTAGCTGTTATCTTATCTCCAGGTTGTTCACACCATGGCCAGCTGTTATCTTATCTCCAGATTGTTCACACCATGGCCAGCTGTTATCTTATCTCCAGATTGTTCACACCATGGCCAGCTGTTATCTTATCTCCTTATTGTTCACACCATGGCCAGCTGTTATCTTATCTCCAGATTGTTCACACCATGGCCAGCTGTTATCTTATCTCCAGATTGTTCACACCATGGCCAGCTGTTATCTTATCTCCTTATTGTTCACACCATGGCCAGCTGTTATCTTATCTCCTTATTGTTCACACCATGGCCAGCTGTTATCTTATCTCCTTATTGTTCACACCATGGCCAGCTGTTATCTTATCTCCTTATTGTTCACACCATGGCCAGCTGTTATCTTATCTCCTTATTGTTCACACCATGGCCAGCTGTTATCTTATCTCCTTATTGTTCACACCATGGCCAGTTGTTATCTTATCTCCTTATTGTTCACACCATGGCCAGCTGTTATCTTATCTCCTTATTGTTCACACCATGGCCAGCTGTTATCTTATCTCCTTAATGTTCACACCATGGCCAGCTGTTATCTTATCTCGTTAATGTTCACACCATGGCCAGCTGTTATCTTGTCTCCTTACTGTTCACACCATGGCCAGCTGTTATCTTATCTCCTTATTGTTCACACCATGGCCAGCTGTTATCTTATCTCCTTATTGTTCACACCATGGCCAGCTGTTATCTTATCTCCTTATTGTTCACACCATGGCCAGCTGTTATCTTATCTCCTTATTGTTCACACCATGGCCAGCTGGTATCTTATCTCGTTAATGTTCACACCATGGCCAGCTGTTATCTTGTCTCCTTAATGTTCACACCATGGCCAGCTGTTATCTTATCTCCTTATTGTTCACACCATGGCCAGCTGTTATCTTATCTCCTTATTGTTCACACCATGGCCAGCTGTTATCTTATCTCCTTATTGTTCACACCATGGCCAGCTGTTATCTTATCTCCTTATTGTTCACACCATGGCCAGCTGTTATCTTATCTCCTTATTGTTCACACCATGGCCAGCTGTTATCTTATCTCCTTATTGTTCACACCATGGCCAGCTGTTATCTTATCTCCTTATTGTTCACACCATGGCCAGCTGTTATCTTATCTCCTTATTGTTCACACCATGGCCAGCTGTTATCTTATCTCCTTAATGTTCACACCATGGCCAGCTGTTATCTTATCTCGTTAATGTTCACACCATGGCCAGCTGTTATCTTGTCTCCTTAATGTTCACACCATGGCCAGCTGTTATCTTATCTCCTTATTGTTCACACCATGGCCAGCTGTTATCTTATCTCCTTATTGTTCACACCATGGCCAGCTGTTATCTTATCTCCAGATTGTTCACACCATGGCCAGCTGTTATCTTATCTCCAGATTGTTCACACCATGGCCATCTGTTATCTTATCTCCAGATTGTTCACACCATGGCCAGCTGTTATCTTATCTCCAGGTAGGTAAACAGTTGGGGTTCGATCCTAGATTGACTCTACCCACCAATACATCATCTCACCAATGCACTCAAGCCTGTCCAGAGGCATTATCCTTGTTCCCATTGGAAATGCTAAGAGTTCACTGGGTCTTAGGAAGAGAGTAGAGGTGTTTTCAGTAAATGCTTTTAGATTCAAACAAACAAAAACACACCACACCCCACCAAAACACACCACACCCCACCAATGCACACCA
This sequence comes from Salvelinus namaycush, assembly GCF_016432855.1. Classification (NCBI taxonomy): domain Eukaryota; kingdom Metazoa; phylum Chordata; class Actinopteri; order Salmoniformes; family Salmonidae; genus Salvelinus; species Salvelinus namaycush. The sequence goes on along the minus strand of NW_024061311.1, from coordinate 9,567 downwards.
CACCCCAACACACACACCACACCCCACCCCAACACACAACACCACACCCCACCAAAACACACCCAACACACACACCACACACCACACCCCACCCCAACACACAACACCACACAACACCACACCCCAACACACACACCACACCCCACCCCAACACACAACACCACACAACACCACACCCCAACACACACACCACACCCCACCCCAACACACAACACCACACCAAAACACACCACACCCCAACACACCACAACACACCACCCCACCAAAACACACCCCAACAAACACACACACAGAAACAAACACAGAAACAAACACAGAAACAAACACAGAAACAAACACACACACAAACAAACACAGACACACACAGAAACAAACACACACACGCAGTGGAAAGCTCAGTGTTTGTCCCTGGCCTGTTTGTCAGAGCTAGAGGTATCGAGTGAGTGCCTCTCCCCAATGGTAACATGAAAATATCTTGACATAAAGAATGAAGTGTGGGCAGGGCATGAGAGAGAATACTACACACACACACACACACACACACACACACACACACACACACACACACACACACACACACACACACACACACACACACACACACACACCTGACAGACTCACTACCCACTGGGCACAGACGTCATTTCAATGCCTAGTCTTGATTTCCATTTGGTTATTAAATAAAACACTCAAACTGTACCCCTTCACTAGCTCTGCCTCTGCAGACAGACACTCTGACAGGTAGTTGTCCCACCTAGCCATCTTAACATGAACGCACTAACTGTAAGTAGAACTGGATAAGAGCGTCTACTAAATGACTAAAATGTACAGTAGATGTTGAGATGTTAACTAACTTAAATTCAATGTGAAATCAACCAAAAATTGTCACCATGTCATTGGGATTTAGGTAAGAATACAAACATTTCGTTAAGTTGATTACTTTTTTGCAAATCCAATCAGTATTCCACACTGATCCAACATCAACGGAGAAACAACGTTGTTTCAACCAGTTTTTGCCCAGTAGGTACGCTGTGTGTGTGTGTGTGTGTGTGTGTGTGTGTGTGTGTGTGTGTGTTGTCTCACCCTGGGGCTGATATGAACCATTCTCTCTGTGAAACACTGCTCATATCCTCTGGCCAATACCAATCACCAGTGGTTCTGGATGTGCTAGCTAGTTAATAAAGCCCACTGGCCACTGTTCATACCGTCCATTATACTGTAGCTTCCTTACTAAAGCTGATGATACCTACAGAACCCTGCTCATTAGCTACTAATTGCAGTGTCTTCTGTCTGTCAACTGCCTTCCCTAAAGTAACAATAACATTTTAAATAGACAGGATTTAATTCTAAATGATTTCACACACACACACACACACACACACACACACACACACACACACACACACACACACACACACACACACACACACACACACACACACACACACACACACACACACACACACACACACACACACACACACACACACACACACACACACTACTTTCTAAGCAGAGTCTCTACCATGGCAAAACACTGTACATAAAATTCAGCTGCATTGAATAATACTGTCCATTTATCATTGAAGACGTACAAATAGATGAGCGCGCACGAGCACACACACACACACACACACACACACACACACACACACACACACACACACACACACACACACACACACACACACACACACACACACACACACACACACACACACACACACACACTGCAGTTGTAAGGCCCTGAGGGTGACCTTGTGTCTGTAGTGAAGCAGAAAGGAAGGTAGCATGTAGCTGTGTAAACACCTCTCCTTTTAACTTCAGATAAAGACACCCTATCTAAGCAGCTTCTATAAAATGTCAACATCAAATGACATTTCTGTATGAAAAAGACAAAAGACAACCCTTTTTGGTTCCATGTAGAACCATTTCCCCAAATGGTTCTACATGGAACCCAATAGGGTTCTATTTGGAACCAAAAGGGTTCTACCTGGAACCAAAAAGGGTTCTAAGAATCTTATTTTTTGTCTATGAAGGTAGAGAACAAAACATATTTTAAATGTACTAATGTAGAAGACAAAGGTGTTTTGTTTTTAAAAATATAAACCTATAAAAAAAATTGCTGTGAAAGTATGTTGTTGATAGAACACAGTGTATATACATGTGAATGGTAAAATGTCAAACTAGCATAGCCTTGACAAAATGACTACACATACCAATGTCAAAGGACTAGACATTTAGACATCGTACTGATAGACCTTTACAAATTATGTATTTTTCAGGAAAGATCCACACTGAGTGTAAACAGAGTACAATAATCAATTTGTTACTTGCATGTGATTAAGGTGAATCAGTCCTGCAGCTAACCAAGCTATCGACTGCAGTGTCACTGTAGATAACCATGTTGTAATATAACTGTAGATAACCATGTTGTCTCCTGTAATATAACTGTAGATAACCATGTTGTCTCCTGTAGTATAACTGTAGATAACCATGTTGTAGTATAACTGTAGATAACCATGTTGTAATATAACTGTAGATAACCATGTTGTAATATAACTGTAGATAACCATGTTGTCTCCTGTAGTATAACTGTAGATAACCATGTTGTAGTATAACTGTAGATAACCATGTTGTCTCCTGTAGTATAACTGTAGATAACCATGTTGTCTCCTGTAGTATAACTGTAGATAACCATGTTGTCTCCTGTAGTATAACTGTAGATAACCATGTTGTATCCTGTAGTATAACTGTAGATAACCATGTTGTCTCCTGTAATATAACTGTAGATAACTATGTTGTAGTGTAACTGTAGATAACCATGTTGTCTCCTGTAATATAACTGTAGATAACCATGTTGTCTCCTGTAATATAACTGTAGATAACCATGTTGTCTCCTGTAATATAACTGTAGATAACCATGTTGTAGTGTAACTGTAGGTAACCATGTTGTAATATAACTGTAGATAACCATGTTGTAATATAACTGTAGATAACCATGTTGTATCCTGTAATATAACTGTAGATAACCATGTTGTAGTGTAACTGTAGGTAACCATGTTGTAATATAACTGTAGATAACCATGTTGTCTCCTGTAATATAACTGTAGATAACCATGTTGTATCCTGTAGTATAACTGTAGATAACCATGTTGTCTCCTGTAATATAACTGTAGATAACCATGTTGTATCCTGTAGTATAACTGTAGATAACCATGGTGTAGTATAACTGTAGATAACCATGTTGTAGTATAACTGTAGATAACCATGTTGTCTCCTGTAGTATAACTGTAGATAACCATGTTGTATCCTGTAATATAACTGTAGATAACCATGTTGTCTCCTGTAATATAACTGTAGATAACCATGTTGTATCCTGTAGTATAACTGTAGATAACCATGTTGTCTCCTGTAATATAACTGTAGATAACCATGTTGTATCCTGTAGTATAACTGTAGATAACCATGTTGTAGTATAACTGTAGATAACCATGTTGTAGTATAACTGTAGATAACCATGTTGTCTCCTGTAATATAACTGTAGATAACCATGTTGTATCCTGTAGTATAACTGTAGATAACCATGTTGTAGTGTAACTGTAGATAACCATGTTGTCTCCTGTAATATAACTGTAGATAACCATGTTGTCTCCTGTAATATAACTGTAGATAACCATGCTGTCTCCTGTAGTATAACTGTAGATAACCATGTTGTAGTGTAACTGTAGATAACCATGTTGTAGTGTAACTGTAGATAACCATGCTGTCTCCTGTAGTATAACTGTAGATAACCATGTTGTCTCCTGTAGTATAACTGTAGATAACCATGTTGTATCGTGTAGTATAACTGTAGATAACCATGTTGTATCGTGTAGTATAACTGTAGATAACCATGTTGTAGTATAACTGTAGATAACCATGTTGTAGTGTAACTGTAGATAACCATGTTGTAGTGTAACTGTAGATAACCATGTTGTCTCCTATAATATAACTGTAGATAACCATGTTGTATCTTGTGGTATAACTGTAGATAACCATGTTGTCTCCTGTAATATAACTGTAGATAACCATGTTGTATCCTGTAGTATAACTGTAGATAACCATGTTGTATCCTGTAGTATAACTGTAGATAACCATGTTGTAGTATAACTGTAGATAACCATGTTGTAGTGTAACTGTAGATAACCATGTTGTCTCCTGTAGTATAACTGTAGATAACCATGTTGTAGTATAACTGTAGATAACCATGTTGTAGTGTAACTGTAGATAACCATGTTGTAGTGTAACTGTAGATAACCATGTTGTCTCCTGTAATATAACTGTAGATAACCATGTTGTCTCCTGTAATATAACTGTAGATAACCATGTTGTATCTTGTGGTATAACTGTAGATAACCATGTTGTCTCCTGTAATATAACTGTAGATAACCATGTTGTATCCTGTAGTATAACTGTAGATAACCATGTTGTAGTGTAACTGTAGATAACCATGTTGTAGTATAACTGTAGATAACCATGTTGTCTCCTGTAGTATAACTGTAGATAACCATGTTGTAGTATAACTGTAGATAACCATGTTGTAATATAACTGTAGATAACCATGTTGTAGTATAACTGTAGATAACCATGTTGTAGTATAACTGTAGATAACCATGTTGTAGTATAACTGTAGATAACCATGCTGTCTCCTGTAGTATAACTGTAGATAACCATGTTGTAGTGTAACTGTAGATAACCATGTTGTAGTGTAACTGTAGATAACCATGTTGTCTCCTGTAATATAACTGTAGATAACCATGTTGTATCCTGTAGTATAACTGTAGATAACCATGTTGTCTCCTGTAATATAACTGTAGATAACCATGTTGTATCCTGTAGTATAACTGTAGATAACCATGGTGTAGTATAACTGTAGATAACCATGTTGTAGTATAACTGTAGATAACCATGTTGTCTCCTGTAATATAACTGTAGATAACCATGTTGTATCCTGTAGTATAACTGTAGATAACCATGTTGTAGTATAACTGTAGATAACCATGTTGTCTCCTGTAGTATAACTGTAGATAACCATGTTGTCTCCTGTAATATAACTGTAGATAACCATGTTGTATCCTGTAGTATAACTGTAGATAACCATGTTGTAGTATAACTGTAGATAACCATGTTGTAGTATAACTGTAGATAACCATGTTGTCTCCTGTAATATAACTGTAGATAACCATGTTGTATCCTGTAGTATAACTGTAGATAACCATGTTGTAGTATAACTGTAGATAACCATGTTGTCTCCTGTAGTATAACTGTAGATAACCATGTTGTCTCCTGTAATATAACTGTAGATAACCATGCTGTCTCCTGTAGTGTAACTGTAGATAACCATGTTGTAGTGTAACTGTAGATAACCATGTTGTAGTGTAACTGTAGATAACCATGTTGTCTCCTGTAATATAACTGTAGATAACCATGTTGTCTCCTGTAATATAACTGTAGATAACCATGCTGTCTCCTGTAGTATAACTGTAGATAACCATGTTGTAGTGTAACTGTAGATAACCATGTTGTAGTGTAACTGTAGATAACCATGCTGTCTCCTGTAGTATAACTGTAGATAACCATGTTGTCTCCTGTAGTATAACTGTAGATAACCATGTTGTATCCTGTAGTATAACTGTAGATAACCATGTTGTCTCCTGTAGTATAACTGTAGATAACCATGTTGTATCGTGTAGTATAACTGTAGATAACCATGTTGTATCGTGTAGTATAACTGTAGATAACCATGTTGTAGTATAACTGTAGATAACCATGTTGTAGTGTAACTGTAGATAACCATGTTGTCTCCTGTAGTATAACTGTAGATAACCATGTTGTAGTATAACTGTAGATAACCATGTTGTAGTGTAACTGTAGATAACCATGTTGTAGTGTAACTGTAGATAACCATGTTGTCTCATTTAATATAACTGTAGATAACCATGTTGTCTCCTGTAATATAACTGTAGATAACCATGTTGTATCTTGTGGTATAACTGTAGATAACCATGTTGTCTCCTGTAATATAACTGTAGATAACCATGTTGTATCCTGTAGTATAACTGTAGATAACCATGTTGTAGTATAACTGTAGATAACCATGTTGTAGTATAACTGTAGATAACCATGTTGTCTCATGTAGTATAACTGTAGATAACCATGTTGTAGTATAACTGTAGATAACCATGTTGTAGTGTAACTGTAGATAACCATGTTGTAGTATAACTGTAGATAACCATGTTGTAGTATAACTGTAGATAACCATGTTGTCTCCTGTAGTATAACTGTAGATAACCATGTTGTAGTATAACTGTAGATAACCATGTTGTAATATAACTGTAGATAACCATGTTGTAGTATAACTGTAGATAACCATGTTGTAGTGTAACTGTAGATAACCATGTTGTAGTGTAACTGTAGATAACCATGCTGTCTCCTGTAGTATAACTGTAGATAACCATGTTGTAGTGTAACTGTAGATAACCATGTTGTAGTGTAACTGTAGATAACCATGTTGTCTCCTGTAATATAACTGTAGATAACCATGTTGTCTCCTGTAATATAACTGTAGATAACCATGCTGTCTCCTGTAGTATAACTGTAGATAACCATGTTGTAGTGTAACTGTAGATAACCATGTTGTAGTGTAACTGTAGATAACCATGTTGTCTCCTGTAATATAACTGTAGATAACCATGTTGTATCTTGTGGTATAACTGTAGATAACCATGTTGTCTCCTGTAATATAACTGTAGATAACCATGTTGTATCTTGTGGTATAACTGTAGATAACCATGTTGTCTCCTGTAATATAACTGTAGATAACCATGTTGTATCCTGTAGTATAACTGTAGATAACCATGTTGTAGTGTAACTGTAGATAACCATGTTGTAGTGTAACTGTAGATAACCATGTTGTCTCCTGTAATATAACTGTAGATAACCATGTTGTCTCCTGTAATATAACTGTAGATAACCATGCTGTCTCCTGTAGTATAACTGTAGATAACCATGTTGTAGTGTAACTGTAGATAACCATGTTGTCTCCTGTAGTATAACTGTAGATAACCATGTTGTAGTATAACTGTAGATAACCATGTTGTAGTGTAACTGTAGATAACCATGTTGTAGTGTAACTGTAGATAACCATGTTGTAGTGTAACTGTAGATAACCATGTTGTCTGTTGTAGTGTAACTGTAGATAACCATGTTGTCTCCTGTAATATAACTGTAGATAACCATGTTGTCTCCTGTAGTATAACTGTAGATAACCATGTTGTAGTGTAACTGTAGATAACCATGTTGTAGTGTAACTGTAGATAACCATGTTGTAGTGTAACTGTAGATAACCATGTTGTCTCCTGTAGTATAACTGTAGATAACCATGTTGTAGTGTAACTGTAGATAACCATGTTGTCTCCTGTAATATAACTGTAGATAACCATGTTGTCTCCTGTAATATAACTGTAGATAACCATGCTGTCTCCTGTAGTATAACTGTAGATAACCATGTTGTAGTGTAACTGTAGATAACCATGTTGTCTCCTGTAGTATAACTGTAGATAACCATGTTGTCTCCTGTAGTATAACTGTAGATAACCATGTTGTATCCTGTAGTATAACTGTAGATAACCATGTTGTCTCCTGTAGTATAACTGTAGATAACCATGTTGTAGTGTAACTGTAGATAACCATGGTGTAGTGTAACTGTAGATAACCATGTTGTCTCCTGTAGTATAACTGTAGATAACCATGTTGTAGTATAACTGTAGATAACCATGTTGTCTCCTGTAGTATAACTGTAGATAACCATGTTGTAGTATAACTGTAGATAACCATGTTGTAGTGTAACTGTAGATAACCATGTTGTAGTGTAACTGTAGATAACCATGTTGTATCCTGTAGTATAACTGTAGATAACCATGTTGTCTCCTGTAGTATAACTGTAGATAACCATGTTGTAGTATAACTGTAGATAACCATGTTGTAGTGTAACTGTAGATAACCATGTTGTCTCCTGTAGTATAACTGTAGATAACCATGTTGTAGTGTAACTGTAGATAACCATGTTGTCTCCTGTAGTATAACTGTAGATAACCATGTTGTAGTATAACTGTAGATAACCATGTTGTAGTGTAACTGTAGATAACCATGTTGTATCCTGTAGTATAACTGTAGATAACCATGTTGTATCCTGTAGTATAACTGTAGATAACCATGTTGTCTCCTGTAGTATAACTGTAGATAACCATGTTGTAGTATAACTGTAGATAACCATGTTGTAGTGTAACTGTAGATAACCATGTTGTAGTGTAACTGTAGATAACCATGTTGTCTCCTGTAATATAACTGTAGATAACCATGTTGTCTCCTGTAATATAACTGTATATAACCATGCTGTCTCCTGTAGTATAACTGTAGATAACCATGTTGTAGTGTAACTGTAGATAACCATGTTGTAGTGTAACTGTAGATAACCATGCTGTCTCCTGTAGTATAACTGTAGATAACCATGTTGTCTCCTGTAGTATAACTGTAGATAACCATGTTGTATCCTGTAGTATAACTGTAGATAACCATGTTGTATCCTGTAGTATAACTGTAGATAACCATGTTGTATCCTGTAGTATAACTGTAGATAACCATGTTGTAGTATAACTGTAGATAACCATGTTGTAGTGTAACTGTAGATAACCATGTTGTCTCCTGTAATATAACTGTAGATAACCATGTTGTCTCCTGTAATATAACTGTAGATAACCATGCTGTCTCCTGTAGTATAACTGTAGATAACCATGTTGTAGTGTAACTGTAGATAACCATGTTGTAGTGTAACTGTAGATAACCATGCTGTCTCCTGTAGTATAACTGTAGATAACCATGTTGTCTCCTGTAGTATAACTGTAGATAACCATGTTGTAGTGTAACTGTAGATAACCATGTTGTCTCCTGTAATATAACTGTAGATAACCATGTTGTCTCCTGTAATATAACTGTAGATAACCATGTTGTCTCCTGTAGTATAACTGTAGATAACCATGTTGTCTCCTGTAGTATAACTGTAGATAACCATGTTGTATCCTGTAGTATAACTGTAGATAACCATGTTGTCTCCTGTAGTATAACTGTAGATAACCATGTTGTAGTGTAACTGTAGATAACCATGGTGTAGTGTAACTGTAGATAACCATGTTGTCTCCTGTAGTATAACTGTAGATAACCATGTTGTAGTATAACTGTAGATAACCATGTTGTAGTGTAACTGTAGATAACCATGTTGTAGTGTAACTGTAGATAACCATGTTGTAGTGTAACTGTAGATAACCATGTTGTAGTGTAACTGTAGATAACCATGTTGTCTCCTGTATAACTGTAGATAACCATGTTGTAGTATAACTGTAGATAACCATGTTGTAGTGTAACTGTAGATAACCATGTTGTAGTGTAACTGTAGATAACCATGTTGTATCCTGTAGTATAACTGTAGATAACCATGTTGTCTCCTGTAGTATAACTGTAGATAACATG